>NW_007726296.1:461478-462678 GCF_000696425.1 Galeopterus variegatus | reverse complement strand
GGATGACTAACAGCAGTCATTAGTGATATTCTTATCAAAATGAGTTCTCATCTCCTAATTTTTTACATCCAAGGGTTCTGAAAGGACGCAATGGTATGCTTACAACAGTTTTCAGCAATTTTTGAGGGATGGAGGGAAAGAATCAGAAAACTAGATGCACACATCACACACACACACACACACACACACGATGCAATACACACAAAGATGGTCTAGGTTCCTAAAAGTGGAAAGGACACATTCCTGGGACTATAAACCAGTAGGATGCTCCTAATTCTAGAATAGCCTGATAGGTTGATGGCTCGAGAGTACTTAGGGGAAAAAAAGAAATGGAATCTTTACAAGAAAATATTGCCATAGCAGCCATCCCTGTAATCTCTGTCGCACTGTGGTCTGAAACAACACAACCGTTTATTGTTATCATCTCTCGCGGTCCGGGGGCTGACTGGGTTCAGTCAGGTGGTCTTGCCTGGTGGGGTCTCTCCCGCAGCTGCAGGCAGAAGCTGGCTGGGGATGAGTTCTCAAAGCCCTGCTTGCTCACATGCCTGGCGATCACCGTGGGCCTCAGGGTGTCTCCAAGTGGTCTGGACTTCCTCACAACAAGGCGCTGAGCTTCAAGAGCAAGTGTCCCAGGAAAGAGCCAGGCAGAAGTCGTCTTGCCTCCTGTTACTTAGCCTCATAAATCATATAGTGTCATATATTCACTGCACTGAAGGTCCCAGGATTAGCCCATTTTCAAGGGTAGGGACCAGACTCAGCCTCCTGATGGAGGAAGTTTTAAAAACACCCTACCCACCTCCATTCCTCTTCCAGCAGAGTGACTATATTCGTAGTGAGAGACATGCTGTCAGCCTAGGTTATCTGGATTCCAGAAGACACCAGATGACATTTCACAACTTCCTTAGGAACAAGATGGATAAACGTGGATCAGTAGCTTGTATGGTCACACCTGGAAGGTGATGTTCAGTGTCGGCCTGCAGGACCAACCTGAATATGCAACGTGGGTGACTCTGGAAGGTTTGCTGATCAGTTGTGCTCTTGAGGGGGAGAGGTGACCGGATCAAGGTTCTCGATGTGCTCTGCCACTGAGAAGTGGTTTGGGAGGAGGAAGAAATGTTCACCTTCAGGTTTGGGAGGTTTATGGTCGGTGGCTGTGGAAGTCCCAGCATGATGGACCATGATGCGGAAAAACAGTCTTGG
>NW_007726296.1:457356-460930 GCF_000696425.1 Galeopterus variegatus | reverse complement strand
TCCTTAGGAACAAGATGGATAAACGTGGATCAGTAGCTTGTATGGTCACACCTGGAAGGTGATGTTCAGTGTCGGCCTGCAGGACCAACCTGAATATGCAACGTGGGTGACTCTGGAAGGTTTGCTGATCAGTTGTGCTCTTGAGGGGGAGAGGTGACCGGATCAAGGTTCTCGATGTGCTCGGCCACTGAGAAGTGGTTTGGGAGGAGGAAGAAATGTTCACCTTCAGGTTTGGGAGGTTTATGGTCGGTGGCTGTGGAAGTCCCAGCATGATGGACCATGATGCGGAAAAACAGTCTTGGAAGTCAGAAGGATCGGGAGGCAGAGCTCCTGGAGCTGACATTTTGTTTCTGCGTCCTCTGTCTCCAGCAGGACACTGGCCAAAGCTTTGCGTTCAGAGCTCTGGGGGCGGAGGCCCTCACGTCCCTTAGTGGGAATCACGTCTTCCTTACCCAGAGGATAATTGTGATCATTCTGGGCTCTGTACGAGCCGAGTGGGAGGATTCGGGCTGGATGCCACTTGCTCCGTCTGGGCTCTGGGTCTGTGAGGCCACTGTGGGGAGGACAGGGCTTTGCTGAAAGGAGTTTGGACACGGGTGCTGGGAAGAAGGGCTTCCCGCTGAGGCCTGGTGAGCTCCTGCAGAGAGTGGGGTGGGCTCGCGCCTAGTGGGAAAACTGGCTCCTGACACATAGAGCAGAAGGACGGGGCAGGCCAGCCCAAAGACGACTGGGAGAAGCTGCGGGGCCTCCGGGAGTGGCGAGCAGGCCACTGCAGAGCAGGCCTCTCAGGCAGCCCAGAGGGGCTGGGGTCACCTGGGGCAGCCCTTCTTGAGGAGCAGGCAGGGGTTTGGGAAAGACAGAGCAAGTCTCTCTGTATGTGTTAAGCTGTGCCAGCTGGCAGAGAGGGGGTCTCTGTGTCACATGCCCTCGGCATCCCCTCTCCCTTCTTTGTGTCCTTGTTTCATTCCCAGGGCCTCGCGCATGGGAGACCCTTGGGAAATGTTACTGAGTGATGAGCTAGGGCTGATTTTTGTCCCAGGGGACAGAGTTCAGGTTGGTAAGAAGAAGGGCTGGCTGAGCCCAGGGTGTCCACTGATAACCAGGCTGCTTGGGCAGCAGCTGCCCCTCACACACCTCCAGCGACAGGAGGCTTCTCCCTCCCATGGCAGCTCAACTTCTGGGCCTAAAAGCCATGTCACTGCTTCAGTCTCTGAGCAACTGCTGCATGCCAGGCCAGGTGCCCAGCTCTGGGGGTGTGTAGGTTTGAACAAGGCCTCAGCCTGCTCCACCCTGGCTGAGTGGCAGACCCAGAAACCGATGCAAAGAAGTGTGAAGGGCGCTAGTCATCAGAGAAATGCAAATCAAGACCACCATGAGGCATCACCTCACAGCCATTAGGGTGGTCGCTATCAAAAAAAAAAAAAAAAGGAAAACAGGAAACAGTAAATGCCGATGAGGCTGTGGAGAAACTGGAGCCTCAGGCACTGGCGGTGGAACGTGGAGCCATGCGGCCACTGTGGGCACCGGTGTGGCGGTGCCTCGGAAACTCACACATAGGACTACCATCGGACCCGGCAGTCCCACCTCTGGGCATATGCCCAGAAGGATTGAAAGCAGGGATTTGAACAGGTATGTACACCCATGTTCATAGCAACAGTATTTGTAGTAGCCAAAAGGTGGAAATGGCCTAATTGCCCATCAATGGATGGGTATGTGGTTGAAGAAAGTGTCATCTATCCATATGATGGAATATTCTACAGTCTTATAAAGGGAGGAAACTCTGACACGCTACCACATGGATGTACCTTGAGGACATTATGCTAAATGAAATAAGCCAGTCACAAGAGGACGAATACCATATGATTCTCCTTATAAGAGGTCCCTAGACTAGTCAGATTTACAGACAGAAAGTAGAATGGAGATTGCTGGGGGCTGGGCATGGAGCGGTACAGGGAGTTTAATCGGGACAGAGTTTCAGATTTGCAAGATGAAAAAGTTCCAGAGATCTGTTGCACAGCAACGTACATACAGTTAATACTGTATACTTAAAAATGTTTAGAGTGTATACTTAAAAGTGGTCAAGATGGTAAATTATATGTGCTTTTCAATCACAAAAAATAGAAAGGGAAGGAGATGCTGTGTACCAGGTGCCTGCAGCGAGGGAGGAGACAGGGCTATTTTCCAGGGCAGGGGCCAGCGGGTCTCCGAAGCCCACGCTCACACCAGGTCTGATTCTTGCACTGGCTGCCAGAACGGCTCCCACCTGTTCCACCGTGTCTGTCTCTGTCCCTGTCCCACAGCCTGGAATTCCAGAGTGAACACTTCCCACCCTCCAGAAGGCTTCCTGGGGTGCTCACAGTACAGCTTCCTTCCCCACACATGGGCCACCCTGGAGCCTCTCTGAGCCCTGCGATGTGCAGACAGCCAGGCTGAGTGGGGGTAGGGGAGGAGAAGGAGCCTGTGGGGGTGGGTGGCATGGGCTTCAGGGGGGAGCTGCCATGTCCCTGTCTTTGGCTGGAGTTAAGTGGGCCTGCACCAAGATAAGGCCTGAGGAAGGCTCTCCAGTAAGCAGTGGTCCAGTGGGGAGCCAGGACTGGCCTGGTGACCAGAACTGCGTGAAGCATGGGGTCCCCAGCCTTCCCAGCCTGCACTGCTCTCCTTCCTTCTGTAGCAGACGGGGACCACCCTCCCAAGGGCGGCACTAGGCTGGCGCTGGGTCCATGCCTGCTCGGCCCCTCTGGGGCTCTCTTTGATGTGCTGATGTGCCAAGGCTCAGGCAGGGGAAGCTGAGGCTCATCCTCACGCATGCCATATTTCTGGCCCCCAGATGGAGGGGGCCAAGAACACTCTGACACCTGGGAGGGCTCGGCAGTCGGGAGCTATCACAAAAACTTCCGCAGCACCTGAGCTGGGGAGTATAACCCAGAACACACAAGGAGCGTCGTCCTAAGGACATGGCACCCTGTGAGTCTGGAATGCATCCACCTGCACACAAGTGCTGCTGTACCCTGCCTCCCTTGTCGGGGTCACACGTTATTCACAATACCTGCAGTTGTGCCTGCGAGCAGAGAGGCACTGCTCTGCTGCACACACACTACAGTGGGGACTACCTGCAAGGACAGACAGAGTGGTGACACAGGGCAGGGCTGGCAGAGGGTGGTAGGGCAGACCAGGCAGAGAGAGCCACGGGCCCTCTTAGAAACAGGAAGAGGCTCCGCCTTCCAGCAGCCCAGGTGGAAAATCCTGAGGGGGGCACTGTGGTAGCTGGGGGCAAGGTGCCTGACCCCAGCCAGGGGGCTGTCGCCTTCCCGAGTGTGGCCGAAGCTATGGGGGCTTTGAGGAGGAGACATCCAGGAAGCTTTGTTGGGGAAGATGCTCTGGCTCTCTGTGGAAGGGGCAAGACCAGTGGGGGTGGGAAGCCTTTGTTCTGTCCCTTCGGATGTCACATCGTCCTGCTGAGACATCATCTGCCTAGGACCAGAGTTAACTGGCTGACTGTCTGCCTCCCCTACTGTCTCCCCTACTGGCTGGTTAGATCCCCAGGGTGGGAATGTGCCTGACCTCCAGCTGGGGT
>NW_007726296.1:416030-456462 GCF_000696425.1 Galeopterus variegatus | reverse complement strand
TTAAACTGTAACCCCACCTATGTTCTCTTCCTGTAACTTCCTGGTCTGGAAAATAAATGCATGATGAGAACCCCAATTTGGGGTTAATTTCCCAAGGAACGGATGACTCTCACTTGAGGATTCTGGGGAAGTTAACCACTTTGGGACTTCTCACTGCTCAGAAGAGATGGGCTTTGAGTAATCCTTTGTGGCTCTGTCACCCAGGGGAAGTGGGGTGATAAATCCGTGGGGGGAAAAGCAACACCCGTTTGATCTTTAAAAACAAATGAAACTTAAGTAACCCTCACCACACCGAATCTTGCTTGAAGCATTTGTAGGATGTCCCCTGCCCTGGACTGTCTCTCCACACCCAGCCCCAGCCCCCGCCCAGCTTAGCCCAGACCACTGGGACTCCACACTGAATCTTTGGCATAGGTGCACCTGCACCTTGGGCCAGGTGCACAGCAGGGCTCAATAAATAGGACAGAAGGACCCAACAGCAGAGGACTGGCCCTGTCCTTGCCATGACTTAGTGTATGCCCTCGAACAAGCCCACTCACTTCTCTGGTCTTCAACTCCCTTGTCCATAATATGGGACAAACGTCCCTCAGCTGCCTGTTTCCTGTGGCCACTGTGATGTTCAAAAACATCCTGGAACCAGGAAACATAAACTGAGCAGCCGCAAAGCCGTGGGGTGGGTGCTACGTGAGGGCAGCCACGCGTGTGCCCTTGCTCGGGCCACTGTCACAGGGGCTGTGGCCTGAATATTGGTGTCCCCCCAAAATTCATGTGGTGAAATCTTCACCCCTAAGGTAATGATATTAGGAGGTGTGGCCCTGGGGAGGTGATCAGGTCATGGGGATGGAGTCCTCTTGAGTGGGATTAGTGCCCTTATGAAAGGGACCCTGCCCCTTCTGCTGCATGAGGGAGTGTGGAGAAGACGGCCCTCCACAGACACTGGCTCCAGCCTCCAGAACAGTGAGCGGTTTCTGTTGTTTACAAGCCACCCAGTCTATGGCATTTTGTTACAGCAGCCCAAACAGTCTAAGACACAAGGTACCACAAACTGAGTGTTTTAAACAGCAGAAGCTTACTGTCTCACGGTTCTGGAGCTGGAAGACTGTGATGAAGGTTTGAGCAGGGCCATGCTCCCTCAAAGTCTCCAGGGTAGGATCTGTTCCAGCCCTCTCTCCAGCTTTGCGTAGTTCTTGACTTGTGGGAGCACTGTTCCAGTCTTCACGTCGCGTTCTGCCCGAGTGCCTGTCTGTGTTCAAATTTCCCCTTTTCATGTTGGATTAGGGGCCCACTCTACTCCAGCATGACCTCATTATAACTAATTACATCTGCAATGACCTTATTGCCAAATAAGGTCACATGCCAGGGTACTGGGGGTCAGGAATTCAACACATGCATTTGGGGGCGACACATTCAGCCCACAACACCTTGCACAATGACATATTTCCCTGGCCTGCTTGCCTGTCTGTGTTGCTTGTGTTTCCAAGCCCTTCCTCTACCGCAGGCATGTCTTGGGGTCACCGTTGGGTGCACAGGTGTAGCTGACACAGGAGTCAAGGAAGCTGAGCTCCGCTGGTCACTGGGTCCCAGGGTGGTCAGATTCTCCCTTCATCTCCCTCATGAGGAGAAGTGCTTGGGGAGAGCACAGGGGTCTCTCTAGGATCTGGAACATTGAGGGGGCAGCGTGGAGTGAGCCCAGGGCCCTTGCTGAGCACTGCCCCCTGCCCCGCCTCCCTGCAGTATTTCAGCCTCTATCCCGAGCACGGAGGATTCTGAATCAGAAGAGAGAGAGAGACATGGCAAGAGAGCCACATCAGAAGATATCCAAGGCAGCTTCTCCTCGCTGGCCCTGGGAGACAAGGCAGGGAAAGAATCTGCTCCTGAAGCTGAGAAGTAGGTGCCACAGCAGCCTGGGGCCGCAGAATGGGCGTGGCCCACAGCAAGGCCACAGGCCACAAAGGCCACCACAGGGCTATGTGACCTTGGCAAGTCACTTCCCCCGCAAGCATGGGTCATCTCCAATGATCCCTAACATCTGGCCTGTTTTATCAACACAATGTCCACTTAGGCAATGAGGCTGCTTCCCAGGGCTGCTAGCAGCGGCCTGGGGTGGAGATTATGGCCTTTTGTAGACTTTGCAGCAAAACCCCACGGTCCAGGCCCACCTGTCTGAGAAGGGTGGAGACTGCCCTGCTGTCTCCCTGCAAGAAACTTGCTGGACCCGTCAAAATTCACCAACCTGGTGGTGGTAACTGAAATGAATCATGTGTTCTGCTAGGCATGGAAATTGCACATTTCTCGTGAAGATAGAAAACTGAAACCATGAGCATGTAGAAAGGTCACAGGTGCCACCAGGACCCCAGGTTGGAACAACACCCAGATGGCCTCACTTGTGCAAGGGAGAGGGCCATGCCCACCTCTGCCCAGAGCAGGCCAGGGCCTGGACTCTGCTCAGACCATCCCTTCCCACCAAGTTGCCAGCATTTGCTTCTCTCTATTTTTGATATTCAGGTTGAAAGAGCCTGAAGTGGAGCTACATCCTTTCAGCAAAATTGGGAAGAGCAGCAAGATGTTGACCGCCTGGAAGAAACAGGCCTCCAAGAAATGACGGCCTCCCGAGCATGCCAGGCCAAAGGCTGGGATCTGCTCCTCCCACGCCCAGCCCTGCCTCCGCATCTCCCATCCCCTTCTTGTAATAAACAAGCATGCCTCCAGCGTCTGGGTGAGGCCATGGGATAGGCCGGGCAGGCCTGGCTCATCTGGCTCCAGCAAGGCCAGAGGTCCCCAACAGCCCTGTTCCAGGCCGAGTCCCTCGAAACTTGGTTACCCCAACTCAGAGCTTCCTCTGTGGTCAGTTAAGTCGGCCTGAGAATCTCCCACTCCCAAGAAACGTGTCTCAATGCAGGGGGCCAAGCTCAATGAGCTGGTAACCCCTGGGAAGCCTCAGATGGGACTGAAGTGTGCCCTCCTGCCCTTCACTGAGGGGGGAAGGGCTCAGATCCTGGCCCAGGTGGAAGGGAGGATGAGAGAAAAGAGGAGGAAGAGGGAGACAGAGAGAAAGAATAAATGGGAGAAGGGACAAAGGGAGAGAGGGAGAGATGACAAGAAGGGAGAGGGTGGGAGGAGGGAGGCGAGAGGGAGGCGAGAGGGAGGCAGGGAAAAGCAAGAGGAAGAACAACAGGAAGAGGATGAAGTGGGCTGGAGAGGTGGTGGCCATGAGGCCACATCGAGGGCTCTTCAGTGGCTCCCAGCAAGCCAGAGCCCCCATGGCCCCTGGCAGGCTAACAGCTCCATTTAGCCCAGCCTCAGGGCCCTCTGGTGGCTTAGACACCCCTTCCCTGAGCCCCAGCCCGAAGAATCCCTACCAGCATCAAGGAGCCCAAGAGGGTGGGCCCTCCAGTGTGCTGACTTGCCCAAATCCCAGACACAGCAGCAGCCCTGGGCTGGCAGCTCTGAGCTTGCTTGGCTGGGCTCGGCAGAGCCACTTCACAGGAGCAGCAAGGACCCAAAGCCCAGAGGAGAGTCCAGGCCCCAATCTTCAGGAGGCATTTGGTGAAGTGTTTTGCATGTAACTACTTGTGCTCCCCCGTAACATATGCTTTTATAATCTGAATTTTTTGAGGTTTAATTTTTATCCTTTTTTACCCTTTGTATCATTCAAAGACATCTTTTGAATTATACATTTGTCCCCCTAGAAATGGATTTGAAATGGCCCGCTGTGTTCTTAAGCCTGCATCCTTTGAGATTTAAGGTTCTTGATATTTGTTAGTAGTCCCAGGGGTCTAATCACTCCCCCCCCGCCACCCCAGGCACAAGGACAGAGAAAAAGCAGAAGGCAAGGGAAACCAGCCCCACCTCTGTCCTTGCATGCAGGTGCCCTCCAGCCCCCAAGGCCGGACCCTGTGAAGGCTGGAATGGAGACCTGGGCTCAGGCCTCAGCCTGAAATGAGACCTCTGTACCTGCCACCCTGGATCCAGCCTTCAGGCCCGAGTGGGAGCCGTGCTTGCGTGGGTGTGCCAAGCGATCTGTGTGTGCTGGAAGCACAGACCTTCTCTTCAGGGCCCTCCGCAGGGTTTTCACCGCACTGAAGGGGGGCAAAACCGAGCTGCCCATGAGCCGGTGTACCTCCCACTGGCAGAACGGCCGTGAATGGCCAGTACTGCATAATCAGACTGTTGCCAGGGAGGAGGGAGAAGAGGGGAAGCCTCTTCCCAGGGAAACACCAGGATGGGGGATGAGGCTTCACCTCTCAACAATGCCCCCAACTAACCAGGTGTGATGGCAAGGTGCTGGATCAGCTGAGAAAGCCATGCACTCTTGTCAGACTAGAGCAGCTGGGTTTTTTCGTTCGAGTGCCTCCCGATGTCTGCTTCTTTGGATACAGGGAGGTGCAGGCTTCCTAAGGCCGAAAGCGCAGCCGCCCAAGCAGACAGTCCCTAGCAACGGTAAGCGGGCCGCTGCTACGGCCGCTGCGCCCTCCCTGCCCTTGCATGTGGCGGTGATCATGGCAGCACTCAGCACTCAGGTACAGCCAGCCCAGCCCAAAGATCCAACGGTCACAGCCCTGTGGCCTCCGGGAAGTGGGGGCAGGGTCTGTCCTTACCACCGAGCACCCTTTCCCTAATTCTTGTTCAGGCCGACCTAGCGAAAGGCCCAGGGGAGGGGAAGGCTGTCTGTGAATAAACTCAGTGTCAGAGAAAATTAAAATGAGAAGGAAACCCAGGGATCAGGGATCTGACCCCTCACTTTATAAAAAGGGAGACTGAGGCCCAAAGAAAGCAAGGCCATACAGGCAGTGCATGACAGCGTTAGGCACGGTCCCACACTCATCCACTCTCTCCCCTCCACTCCACCCCTGTGTGTGGATGTGGACCCAGTGCCAGAGGAAGGGGCCCAGGAGGGCAGTGAGACGAGGATGACACTCCTGTCCCCAGCAATACTATGAGTTAAATGGCCGGAGAAAACCATCCTGTGGCAAAACACATAGAAATGCTGGATGATATAAATCAAGCATGCCTTTGATTGTGCAGCGGAACTCATAGGGTAGTGAGGAAAATCCTCAGAGGCTAGAACCCAAGAGGACGTGGGGAAAGCAAGTGGTTAAGTACCCCCTGATCGATAAAAGTGACGAGGCGGCCTTTTCAACAAAATGTGCTGGAACAACCAGGTATCCATGTGGGAAGAAGTTAAAATTGGTCTTTACCTCACACCATTCACAATAATAAATTCCAAACAGATCACAGACCTAAAATCATGAAATTTCTAGAAGAAAATATTTGTGATTTTAAGTCAGACAAAGATTTCCTAGAACAATAAGAAAATATAATGAAAAAAATAAAAAACAACAACAGACAGGACTTTACCTAAATTTCAAAAAATACCTTTTAGAAAACATAAAGGCAACCACAAACTGGGAGAAAAATACCAATTTCTGAAATAAAGAACTCCTAAACTCAAGAAGAAGACAACCTTTTTTTTTCTTAATTGACTAAATATTTGGACAGACTTTTAAAAATAAAGTCTCACTTCTGTGAGCAGAGGAGGGACCCAGGCTGAGGAGCTGATGCAGACCCCATTCTGTGAGGAGTGGCTGGAGGGCCTGGGATGGCTCAGCCTGAACCGAAGCCTCAGGGAAGCTCAGTCACTGTCCCCCTTGCTCTGCAGGGCTGTCCAAGGGCCCAAGACTGTGAAGGAGAAGTCATAGGCAAGTTTCAGCAACTTGCCATTGAAATAAGATGGGGTTTTTCAGCCAGAACTCAAAACCCAGAAATCTCCCCAAGGACACTTTTGTCCAAAGACTGATGGGGCCAGAGCTAGAACCAGCAAGGTGTCCTCTTTGCAAAACACAGACATCAACAGCAATTCTGGTTTCTGCCAACCTGATGAACTGGCGACTCTTTCCCCGCAAATCCACACTGGACTAACTGTGGAAGCAAGTGTGCGTACTGAGAACTAAAGCCTTTGAGGAAACCCTGGGAGGCTAATCATGTTTAGAACTGGTTAACGGGGGAAATGAGGTTGGCTGCAGCCTGCAGAGGACAGGAGGTAGGGACAGTGACAGAAGATAGTTGCATGAAGTCTTCCTCAGCCCCGCCCCGCCTTTCCTCAGCACAGCCTGCAGTCTTCACCCGCCTCTTCACTGCAGCAACAGTGGCAGTGGCCCAGGCCACTGGTGCAGGTGCAGGTGCAGGTGCAGGCGCAGGCTTGGGTGCAGGTGCAGTCACAGGTGCAGGCAGTAATACTGAGGGAGTGGAGGCCTTGGCATCGAGGAGTGGACAAAAGCAGATGCTGACTGACCAAGTGCCTTTGACCATTTACATGGCCACCCTGTCCCCTCCAGGCAGCTGATTACAAGGCAGTAAGAGGCCCCCTCAGATGGTGGGTACTGCTTATCCTGGGGGTTTTTAAGGTCATACCCTAGCCAGAGGATTTGTCTGCTGGGATGACAACAAATTTGAGTGATGAGCAGAGCTTCTGTAGTATTTGGGGCTCCTCCCTTCACCAGCTCTGACATANAAACCCTGGGAGGCTAATCATGTTTAGAACTGGTTAACGGGGGAAATGAGGTTGGCTGCAGCCGGCAGAGGACAGGAGGTAGGGACAGTGACAGAAGATAGTTGCATGAAGTCTTCCTCAGCCCCGCCCCGCCTTTCCTCAGCACAGCCTGCAGTCTTCACCCGCCTCTTCACTGCGGCAACAGTGGCAGTGGCCCAGGCCACTGGCGCAGGCTTGGGTGCAGGTGCAGGCGCAGGCTTGGGTGCAGGTGCAGGTGCAGGCAGTAATACTGAGGGAGTGGAGGCCTTGGCGTCGAGGAGTGGACAAAAGCAGATGCTGACTGACCAAGTGCCTTTGACCATTTACGTGGCCACCCTGTCCCCTCCTGGCAGCTGATTACAAGGCAGTAAGAGGCCCCCTCAGATGGTGGGTGCTGCTTATCCTGGGGGTTTTTAAGGTCATACCTTAGCCAGAGGATTTGTCTGCTGGGATGACAACAAACTTGAGTGATGAGCAGAGCTTCTGTAGTATTTGGGGCTCCTCCCTTCACCAGCTCTGACATAATCTGGGACTTGGCTTTTCATTCTTCCCTAAAACAGGTAACCAGAGTAGCCGATGCCCTCAGGAAACATGAACTCAAAGGCCAAAATAACTAAATAGATGAGGAATCAGTTTATACAAAGGGAAAGTGAGAAACAGGACAAGAAATACCATCTGAAGCAGAACTATTGGTAAGATCAGAAGAAAAATTAAATAAGCACAATCAATACACCTAAGGAGGTAAGGAAATGCCTTAGTAATGTGAAACAAGAAATCTCAAAAAAGAGCAAAGTGGGAATGCTAAGTATAAAAATATAACAGTTAAAGAACATCATATATATGCAACAAAAGCTGAAGAACCAGTTAATAGTGGAAGACTAGACTGCAGAATTCAGAAAGCATTGGGAAAGGCTACCAATATACAAAATATAAAAGAAAACACTGAAAGATGTGGAGGAAAGAAATAAAAGTACTAAAACCTAGGTTATACAGGTTCCAGAAAGACAGAAAAGTAAAAGGGGAGAGGAGAACTATTTGAAGAAATCATGGAGATTAATATGTCGCAATTAAGAAAAATGAAAGGTTTTTGGTCTAAGGGAATCAGAATGCCAAACAGAAGAGATATGGAAAATCCTACACACAGACACATTGCTGTGAGATCTGAGAAAATCAAAGGGAAAGTTTTAAATGATACCAGAGAGAAGCAGACCACCTACAAAGGAACAGGATCATACTGAAATCAGATTTTTCGTAGCAACACTAGATGCAAGGAGAACACAGTAATATTTTTAAAAATTTGAAGGTAAAGTACTTTAAATTATAAGGGTAAGAATAGAGAAACTAAAGGCACATGACAGTGTGATAAAGTATTTAGTTGTTAGGAGGAAGAGTAGCTATGATAAGTGTAAGAGTCAATAAGAATTAATAGGTGTAAAATGGGTCTTAAATTAATGGCAATCACCACAAAAACAAAAATAGAATATATTACTTTTCAAGTAGCCATTTATACTCTTGCCTATCCAATGGAGAACAAATGGAGAAGGAGAAAAGAGTAAAATTACATGGCAAAAACAATTCCCAATATAAGAATTAGTATAATAAATGTGAATAGGTTAAACTCACCAATCAGAAGATAGGGACTCTCACATACAAAACTTATACATGAATGTTCATTGACACATCATTCACAACAGCCATAAAGTGGAAACAACTCAAATGTTCATCCACTGATGACTAGATGAATAAACTATTATATATCCATAAGGCAAAATGTTATTTGGCAATAAAAAAGGAATGACAGTCTGACATGTGCTAAAACATGGATGAACCTTGAAAATATTACACTAAGTCAAAGGAATGGTCACAAAAGACCACATATTATATGATTCCATTTTTATGAAATGTCCAGAATAGGGAAATCTATAGAGACAGGAACTAGATTAATGATTTCCAGGCACTAGAGAGAGGGAGAAATGAGGAATGACTTTTAATGGATACAGGATTTCTTTCAGGCATGATGAAGACGTTCTAAAATTAGACAGTGATAATGGTTGTACAACTCTGTAAATACACTAAAAACATTAAAATTTACATTTTAATGGATGAATTGTAATTGGATTAAAAAAAATATGTGAACTAACTGTATGTCATCTACTTAAGAAAGACACATAAATATGGGCCGGCCCATGGCTCACTTTAGAGAACGTGGTGCTGACAACACCAAGTCAAGGGTTAAGATCCCCTTACCGGTCATCTTTTTAAAAAGAATAAAAATAAAAAATAAAGACACATAAATATGGGCCAGCCCATGGCTCACTTTAGAGAATGTGGTGCTGACAACACCAAGTCAAGGGTTAAGATCCCCTTACCGGTCATCTTTTTAAAAAGAATAAAAATAAAAAATAAAGACACATAAATATTGAAAATAAAGGAGTAGAAAAAATATGCCAGGGAAATATGAATCTAAAAAACTGATAAAATATAATTTGTCAAAAATTATACATGACAAAGAAAGATGCTGTATATTGGTAAAAGAAACAACAGAACAAGAATGAATATGCACCATCACGTATGCACTTTCAAAATACATCAGACAATAATGAATGGAGGTACAACTGAAAATGTATCACCAACTTGAAGAGAATATTTAACACATCGCTCCCCAAAATTAATAAAGCAGACAAAAATAAGCAGAGATATCAAAGACCTGGGTAACACATTGATCAATAAGCTTGACTGCGGGTATGTGTGTGTGACTATATCCAACATATAGAGAACACACATTCCTTTTGAACATGTATGGAACTTTCATGAAAATACACCATGTATTAAGCATGAAGGAAGCCTCATTAAATTCCAAAGGAATTTACAGATTATATTCTCCAATTGGAATGTGATGAAGTTAGAAGTAAAGGACAAAAAAGCCTTAACACCCTATATTTATGAAAACTAGGTAGGTTTTAGGCACTATTAAATAGGTCTTGGGTTAAAATTGAAATCATAAAGGAAATTCAGAAATATTTAGAATTAAATGATAATTATTACTTGTCAGAATGTGTGAGACACAGCTAAAATAGTATTTGGAAGAATATTTATAGCTTTAAATATAAAGTTATTATTATAACAAAGCAAGAAAGGCTAAAAAAAAATAAAATCAAGCATTCAGTCTAAGAGGATGAAAGATGGTACAACAGACAAAATCCAAGTAAATAAGAAAGGAAGAAATACAATAGAGAAGTGCAGACGTTAATGAAAGAGTGGAGAAGAACCGAACCCAAACTACTTCTTTTAACAAATAATAAACTGGACCTCTAGAAAGATAGATAACAGCTCTAAAAAGGGGGGGGGGAATAAAGATTTTTAAAAACAGTATTATGGACAATCATTCACCAATAAATGTGAAAACCTAGATGCTACTTGGGGCAAAGACTGTTGTGTGTTCCCTGAACCGTCTTCCTTTCCCCGGGGCGCACAGCCCGCCAGTGCTCTCCATCAGCTGCAGCAGGCACCGAAGCTCTGGCTGATGGGCTGAGGTGGCAGTCAGCTCTCCACCTCCAGGCCTGGCCCGGGAAAGCGAACCACACCGTGCCCTGTGCTGTCAACAGTGGGGAACGCCGGACACAGATGGTCCACTGGAGGACTCCAAGGTCCCAGAGGATGGAGAGCCACGAGAGGGAAGCATTCTGGGTCCCAGAGCCCCTTCTCCAACCCACATTGGACAATGTCAAGAGTGAGAAATAAATATTGCTGTGCTAAGCCATGTTATTTTGTGCTTGGCTGTTACATCAGTTATCTCCCCAACTAATATAAAATGGACAAATGCCTAGAAAAAAGAATAAAAGGCCAATATTGGTGCAAAAGTAAATAGAGAACAGGAAAAATCTGGAAGTTTTAAAATAATTGAAATGGTAGTCAAAGTCCTACACACACACACCCCAAAACGCAGGACCAGGTGAGTTTAAGAATAGTTCATTCCTATATTTTATAAGCTGTTTCTAAAAATAGTAAATGCATCTGAGCTCATTCTCTAAGACTGTATTCTCTTTTTATGTAAGTTTTGTGAAAGTATAACATAAATATGGAAAAATAAGATCCATCTGAATGGGAAATCCAGAAAAATAAAATCCTTCTGAATGGATTTTCACAAGGTAAGCTTACCCGTACAACTAGAATCCAGATCAAATCATCACCTGCCTCCTCCGTAGATTAGTTCTGCCCAGTTTTGAAACTTTATTTGCGTGGAATCGTATACTGCATACTCTTTTGTGCCTGCCTTCTTTTATGTTCATTTATGAAATTTATCACGTTGTTGTGTGTGATTGAAGTTCATTCAGTCTCATTGGTTTATAGCATTTCATGGTGCAGATATACCACTATGTATTTATCCATTCTACTGGAGATGGGCAGTTGGGTTGCTTCTGGACCTAGTGTATTTCAAAATCAGATAAGGACAATACAAAGAAAAGAAGATGAAAAGCTTATTGCTCATTTCACTTATGAGTATAGATTTAAAAAATTCTAAAAATATTAGTTAACTGAATCCAGTGTTTGTTTTTTTTAATACATTGTGGTCAGGTGGGGTTTATCCTAGTAACACAAAGATGGTTCAACATCAGAAAATCAATGAAATTTAACACATTAATCGACTAAAGAAGAAAAATCAAGTACTATCTCAATGGTGAACAAATTTTGTTAAAGTCCTAGCAAACCAGAAATAAAAGGTCACTTTCTTAACTTAGAGAAGTCTGTATAACAAAAACCTTCAGGAAACAATTTTCGTAATGTAGACACTTTAAATGCATTTCCTGGGAGATTAGGAACAAGATACTACTGTCAACACCATTATCCAAACATACTGGAGATCTTGAACACACTGTAGAAATAGAAATAAGAGGTATAAGGATGTGAGAGGAAAGATAAGATTGTCACTACTGTATTTGCAGATGATTTAATCATCTACCTAGAAAAAGCAACAGAATCAATAGGCAAACCATTAGAACTAATATGGATTCAGCAAGGTGCTGGATGCAAGACCAACCTGTAAAGTCATTTTCTCACTGTGAGAAGCAGCGGGCCAGGTTACAGGCACAGCGACACAGGGTCTTGAACACACAGCATGATGGATAAGAAACAGAATGAGACTGGTGCCAGGAAGGACCTGAGGAGGGAGAAAGAGCTTGCTGGAGAGGATGGGGCCTCTCTGCTGAGAGCCCAGGATGTCTACCCAAGGCCACAAAGATACAGAATAAATCCCAGGGCCTAGGATGCTGAGGCCCCCTCACCCAGAACCCTCAAGCATCTCCTCCTGCAATAAATAAAACCTGCTCTCCCTGCACCCACCTCCCACCCGTGCCTCAAGGCTATGGGCAAGCAGCTTTGGTCCCTGGACTGCGACTTCCTCATCTGTAAAATGGGGTGATCACAGTGATAACCTTCCAGGGATATCGGGTAGATTAAATATTGTAATGCCCAGTAAATGTGGATGAGAATAACTATTAATAAAATAAAGAGCTCCCCATCACCATAATGCCAACCTCCCCCGTAGCAAGGCCCACTCACCTGCTGGCGGCCTCCTGGTCTCCAGCTCCCTCAAGGGTTGAGGAACTTGGCTGCCTGCCGAGGAACAGGAGCAAGAACAAAGTGTCAGCCCGAAGCAGTATCTCCCTGCCTGTGAGCAGCCTCCCTGGCCCCCAGCTCAGGCCTTCGGAAACAAAAACCTGCCCCAGATGGGGTCTTCTCCGCTGCCGGGTCACAATGACTTTCCATGCCAGGGGGACTGGGGAGGCCTACCCTCTTGCCTCTCTCTTGCTTCCCCAGGTCTAGGGACCACTGGGGACCCCTGAGCTGCCCTGGAGCTGACAGCTCAGATGTAGGAGAGAGATTGGGTTGTTTCAGCTGCTGGCCCTGTGGGGCTGGAGGAAAGGAAAACAGGGACCAGGGACCTAGGAGGGGTTCTGGGGAGGGGGAGAGGTGCCAGTGGGTAGGGGCATGCCAGTCAGAGTGCCCCTGGTACTCTGGGTCTCAGGGAGCCCATCCTGCCCTGGGTCTGGGCGGGATGCTTCAAACTGCAGACTAGGCCCCATTAGTGAGTTGCGAAATCTGTTCAGTGGGTTGATATCCGCATTTTGGAAAAGAGAACTGGGAGAGAAAATAGGGAGCATTGCATGTAATGAGGTGACAAGCTCTATCAGTTGCCACGAGTGTGGGGTTAAAAACGCAGGCCCTGGAGCCCACCAGCCCAGCCGCGTGACCCCAGGCACGTTATTTAACCTCCGGGCCTCAGTTTCTTTATCCGTTGGTGGGGAGGAGAATAGCACCCACATGGGTGGCTGTGAGGAGCAAAGGAGGGATGGAGCTCCGGGAAGACGTCCTCACCGGTAGTGCTGGCTCCCTTATTTTCGTCTTCACTGTGTCAAATGCACTTCTTCTTCTGGAGGGTGGTCACAAAAGCCTAAAGCCACCAGATTAAAGGATTGTGTACAAGGCCTGCTTAGGACAAGAATCTGGGATACAGCCTTGGGCAGGGGTTACTTGGGAGGGGCCCAACAGGAAAAGGAAAAGGAAGAGTCCTCAGGGGCAGGTCTGCGTGTGCACAGCCCTCTACAGTGTACACCTTCCACTGGCCTCCCCACCGTTCCCTCGCACAACTGATCCTCAGGAATCCTGGGAGGTGTTGTTACAACTCCCTCCTGGACATTCAGTCGACTGATTTTTAATGAACAGCTACCACATGCCAGGCCTTGGTGACTTAATGACAAAAAGGCAGGCAGAGCCCAACCCTCACTGAGTTTGCAAATGAGGAGATAATCATTTACTGTCCTCCCACTGCGTACCAGGCACTGAACATACCTGCTTTAGCTCATTCGATGCTCACTTCAGTGCCTCCCATACTCATCACCCCTTTTCAAATGGGAAGTTGAAGCCAGGAGTGGGAAAAGGCCTGGCTGTGACCCCACAGCCCATCTGCAGCGGAGCCGGATCTGACCCAGGACCCCGTGCCCTGGCAACTGCCCTGTTGCCCTCAGGAATCCTCCCTGAGCTGGTGAAGTCCCAGCTGCTCTCTGCATAGCCAAAATGTACAAGACCCCACCCTGCTCCCTCTGTCCCCCCACACCCTCGCTCTTCTCTCTCCATCAAGGTCGCCTTCTTTCTGACCCTCAGACATGCCGAGATTTATCCCGACCTCAGGGCCTTTCACATCCATTCCCTCTGCCTGGAAGGCTTGATCCCTAGATCTCCATGTGGTCAGCCACGTACTGCAGTCCGTCTCAGCTCCTCAGACGGCCCTGCCCTCCCTGCTCATGTTGTCCTCCACCCCCAGGCCCTTGCAGGCACATCACCTATTTCATTTCCCTGTTGGTGCCTGTTTTTGTGCAGTGTGTTTTGCCAGTGTTCCTGACATGAATGCCAGCTTTCAGGTTCTAGTTCTTTCCCAGTGAAGAAGAGCAACCTTGGGCAAGTCACTTCCTTTCTCTCAGCCTCAGTTTCCTCATCTGTAAAATGGGGATGCTTGCACCTACCTCCAGCAGATGGCAAGGATGCAATGTGACGATGGCACACTTTATCACAGCACACAGTAGGTGATGTAATAAAGTGCACACAACAAATCACCCAATTAAGAAGCAGACACAGGAGCTGAAGAGACGCTTCTACAAAGATATATGAATGGACAATAAACACATGAAAAGATGTCTCATATCATTAGCCATTAGGGAAATATAGATCAAAACCACAACGAAATAGCACTTCACAGCCACTAGGATGGCTGTAGTCAAAAAGAAAGACAATAACGTGTGGTGAGGATATGGAGAAACTGGAATCCTCGTGTGCCACCAGTGGGGATGTAGAGTGGCACAGCCACGTTGGAGGACAGTCTGGCAGTTCCTCAAACAGTTGGGTTATCCTGTGACCCAGCAGTTTCACTCAGAGGTACCTACCAAGAGAAATGAAACACACATCCACACAAAAGTTTGTACACAAATGTTCACAGCACTGTTATTCAAAGTAGCCCAAAAGTGGAAACAACCCAAGTCACCAGCCACTAAATGGACAAACAAAATGTGGTGTATTTGTACAATGGAATATTATTCGTTCATAGAAAGGAAGGAAGTACTGATACAGGTTACCACATGGACGAATTTTGAAACCATCATGTTAGGTGAAAGAAGCCAGTCACAAAAGACCATATATTGAGTAATTGCATTAATATGAAATGACCAGAACAGGCAAATCTACAGAGACAGAATCTAGATTAGTGGTTGGGGAGCGGGGGGAAGGGATGGAGGATGATTGCTAAAGGGTACAGGGTTTGTTGCTGGGGCAATGAAAATGTTCTAAAAGTGATCATGGTGATGCATACCACTGAATTGTACACCTTAAATAGGTAAATTGTATGGTGTGTTAAAAAAAATACCATTAGGTAAATTCTCTTGTTAATACCATTTTACAGACAAAGAAATTGAGGCACAGAGAGATGGGTTAAATTGCCCAAGATGGCACAGCTAGTTAGTAGCAGGGCTGGGATTGGCATCCAGGTGGTCTGGCTCCAGCGCCCATGTTAACTACTTGTACATCTGTCACCTAGACAAATGTTAGAATTCCCAACGATAACAGCTGCCATTTATTAGACTCCTGCCTCATCAGACACTGAGCCAAGTTCTTCCCCTAAGATTAGCCAATTTAACCACTCCCATTTTTCAGATTAGGAAACAGACTCAGAAGCTCAGCAACGAGCCCAAAGCCCCCAGCTAGCCCCCCAGCTAGTTAACAGCTTAGCCTGGATATGAATTCTTCCATCTGTCAAACAAATCTTTGCCCTTTCTACTCTGTCTAGCTGCCTCCTGGAATAGTGCTTCTAGGGGTCATGGAACCTGACAGCTTTCTTTACAGATGGGGAAACTGAGGCTCAGAGCAGGCAAGTGCCTGACTTGGCAGCCCCTTGGGCCTCAGCTTTCCCACCAGTGAGACAGGGGTAAGAGTGGATTCCTAATTCCTCTTCCCCTGTCTGAGATTTAGTGGTTCTTTATTTGGTGGGTTTGATTTTGTGATTCTAAATTTTGTTTCCCCCCCAGGAAACAAGACTTGTTGAAAAAAAAGAAAGAAAAACTGTCCTTGGTTCTCAGTCTGTGGATGTCATGGGAACTGCCAGTAGGATAATAAAGCAGGAAGCAACTGACCATTAGGCAAAGGTGACATACGAGGTGCCCCCGGGCAGTGGGCAAAGTCCCTAGGTGAATTCTCAGAGCAGATGGGCTGGTGGCTTTTCTTGGTGCAGGAAGAAGGAAGAAAGGAGAAGCATTCTTAGCATCCTTGGTCTGCCGGTCCTAAATACCTACTAAGCACTGGGACCCAGAGCAGGCACATTTACAGCCATTGCCCTCTTTAATCCTTATAATGTGTGCTGTTAGTGCTCCCTTTCACAGATGGAGAAACTGAGGCCAGAGGACCAAAAGCCAAAGACAAGTGACCAGGTTGGCAGGGACCATGTCCTAGGTATGGCCAGGCAGGTGGTGAGAGGGACTGGGCCAATATGGAGGCAGATGGAGGCTGCAGGGGCTTCTTCCAGGGAGCATCACTGCCCCATGGAAGTGGTGGTGGGAGTGGTATTTACCTACCTGTGATGGGGGGAGGGGCACCTCTTACCTGGCTTTCATCTCTGCCCACCTCTGCAGATTGTCACATAGCCTAGATGTGGCCACCAACTTAGCTTCTCCAGCATCTGTAAATCAGTCTCAGGGAAAGACTTGGATTGGCTACACCTCAGGCCAGTCACTGTTGCCAGGGGGAAGGAGAACTGATTGGCCAGGCTGGGTCACATGCCTATCATGTGTGGGGAGTCAGAGTTTGTCACCAAGAGAAGGAGGATGGGAAAACTTACTGGGCAGAGAAAAATAATAGCTGCGATGGTCTGTTCCCTATGCTGACTGTGTGGCCCAGACCATGTCATGCCTCCTTTGGGCCTCAGTTTCCTCATCTATAAAGACGGGATTGGAGGCAAAGCAAGGACAGGAGTCCCTAATGACCTCTCTTCCTCAAGCCTGCAGAGTCTGCAAATGTGCCATATTTTGAGGATGACTCTGCCCAGTCAGGAGTCCCCTCCTTGGGGTTCCTTTGGTTTCCACGTTAATGAACTCTTCTTTCAGACTCTGTGCTAAGAGCTGCCCTCAGGTGCTCTCATTCAGGCCTGACATTAGCTCAGGTGGAAGGGACTCTCATTCTCTCCATTAAAAAAAAAAAAGCACTTTATCTTTTTAGAACAGTTTTAGGTTCACAGCAAAATTGAGCAGAAGGTACAGAGAGGCCCCATACACTCTCTGCCCTCCCCCAATGCACAGCCTCCCCCACTAACAACATCCCCCAGCAGTGGTACATGTGCTACAGTTGATGAACCTGCATTGACAGGTCATTGTCACCCAAAGTCCACAGGGGTTTGGACAAGTATATAATGACATGTGTCCACCATTGTAGGACCACATGGGATAGTTTCACCAATCTAAAATCCTCTGCACTCCCCCGTTCACTCCTTCCTCCCCCAATCCCTTGCAACCACTGAATTTTTTACTGTCTCCATAGTTTTGTCCTATAGCTGGAGTCATACAGTATAGCTTTTTCAAGTTGGCATTTTTCACTGAGTAATATGCATTTCATTTCCTCCCTGTCTTTTCACAGCTCATTTCTTTTTAGTGCTGACTAATACTCCATTGTCTGCATGTCCACAGTTCATTTATCCACCCACCTGCTGAAGCACGTAGGTTCGGTATGTTTGGTTGCTTCTAATTTTTGGAAATTATGAGTAAATCTGCTGTAAACATCCATGTGCAGATTTTTGTGTGGTATAAGTTTTCAACTCATTTGGGTAAATACCAAGAGCATGATTGCTGAATCATATGCTAAAAGTGTGTTTAATTTTTGTAAGAAACGGCCACACTTTCTTCCAGAGCGGCTGCACCCGTCTGCACTCCCCCCAGCCATGCACGAGAGCTCCTGCTGCTCCCTGTCCTCGCCAGCGTTTGGTGCTGTCCGTGTTCTGGGCTGTGGCTGTTCTCACAGCCATGCTGTGGGGTCTCGTTGTGTTTTAATTTGCTCCTTCCTATGGCATGTGATGCTGAGCATCTTTTCATGTGCTCACTTGACATCTGTACATCTTTGCTGCGGTGTCTGCTCAGGATTTTGCCCATTTTTTAATTAGATTGTTCATTTTCTTATAGTTGAGTTTTAAGGGTTCTTTGTACATTTTAGACAGCGCTCATTTATCAGGTGTGTCTTTTGCAAGTATTCCCTCCCAGTCTGTGGTTTGTCTTCTCATTCTCTTGACATTGACTTTTGCAGGACAGAAAATTTTAACTTTAATGAAGTCCAGCTTGTCAATTATTTCTTTCATGGGTCATGCTTTTGGTATTGTATCTATAAAGTCATGGCCATACTCAAGGTCATTTAGGTTTTCTCATGTTTTCTAGGAATTTTATAGTTTTGTACTTTATGTTTAGGTCAATGACTCATCCTGAGTTAATTTTTGTGAAGAGTGTAGGATCTGTGTCTAGATTTTTTTTTTCTTTTTTTGCATGCATATAGATGTCCAGTTGTTCCAGCACCATTTGTTGAGAAGACTAAATGTTCTCCATTGTACTGCCTTTGCTGCTTTGTCAAACGTCAGTTGACTGTATTTACATGAATCTATTTCTGGGCTCTGTTCTGTTCCACTGATCGATTTGTCCATTCTTGCATCGCCCACACTGTCTTGATTACCACAGCTTTCCAGTGAGTCTTGAGGTCGGGCAGTGTCTGTCCTCCAGCTTTGTTCTATTCTCTCCATTTTTCAGAAGGGCAATTTTGGACATCAGGAAGTTAGGAAACTTGCTGAAAACCACACAGTAAATGGCAGAGCTAGGATTTGAACTCAAATCTTTTGACTACAAAGCCTGTGCTTGGGACAAGGTTAAAACACAGAAAATGGGGAAAGAGAGAAGGAAGAAAGAGGAAAAAGGTGGGGGGGAGAACAGGAGAATGTCAGAAAAATAAAAAGCAGTGATTTCACCAGAAATGCAAACAGAGGCCTCTCCTGCTCCATAGCTGGGAGGAGGTGTGCAACGGGAGGGCCCGGGTGGCAAAGGCTTGGAGGCCACAGCGCTGTGGAGCGCTTGGCTGGAAGGGAAGGTCCCTACTAGGGAAAGTGGAAGGTGTGTTGGGAGAGTGGATCGGGGACAGACTAAGCTCCTGACTCCCTGGGGCCCAGTCCCCAGCTTCCCACAACAATGGGTCTCCAACGGCCCAGAGCAGAGACAGGAGGAACAGGAGGCCTGGAAACCAGAATCCTCTCCCCTCCCCAGTCTAGGTGGTCTGTGCCCAGGGCTTCCAGTGGGCACCACAGTGCCCTTGGTTTACGGAGCTGATGCTTGCCATCTGTGTGCCTGAGCCATGAACATTAGAGCCTGGGAGATTCCTGGGCCTTGGACACTTGACCACAGCACAGAGGCCCAGCATGGCCCTGACCAGGGGAGGTAATCAGGCCTCCTCCACAGCCCTCCAGGCCAGAGCCTTCTATCTCTTCCTGCGGCCTCTGCCTCAGTCCAGAGCCCCGTCATTGCGCCCTTGGACGATTATAGTCACCTGCTCTCTACTTCCCCCATCCCCTTACATGCAAACTCGTTATGGTACCATCTGGCCCTGGCACTCCTCTGCTCAAAGCCCTTCCATGGCTCCCCATTGCCTTTGCAAATGTTCTTTCCTTTCTTATTCCTCCCCATGCCTTAACCTAGTTTACTTCTACTCACGGTTCAGAGCTCAGTGAGATATCACCTCTTCCAGGAATACATCCCCAAGCCTGGTGGGGTTCCATGTCTCTTCTGGGCTTTCACAGCCCCTCTCCTCCGATCTGCCATTAATGCCAGTCTGCATTGGCCTCCCCTACTGACTCTGGGCTCCTCCAGGCAGGGCCTGGGTCTCATCTCTCAGTGGTGCCTCTGCTTCCTGCCAGGGGTGGTACAGACAGAGTTCCCAGGGAATGTTTGTTGAATGACTATGTGACTGATTGAGTGAGTGTTGGAAGAAAGGGAGAGAGGGTGGGACAGGAGGGTGGCCCGAGGGCCTCAGGCTTTGATCAGCCCTGACCTAGGAGCAGACTGAACCTGCATGCTCTGGAGAGGACCCCACATCCCCAGCAGAGCTCCCTCTTCCCCATGCCCCTCGCAGCTCTAGTGCACTCACTCCTATGCCGCCTCTCTCACCATGGCCTCAGTTTACAGGCAGCCTGAGGCCCCCATTCCACAGCAGATCTGCCTCCTAAACTGCATTCCCCCTGAAAACTCGTGCTCGGGTCCTCCCAGCAGGAGGCTCCCATGGGCTGTCAGGGTTTATCCGACTGTGACTCGGGGCTGTGTGCTGGTCCCTCCCCTCAGGCCTAGGAGGTAGATGCTCCTATAAAACTGTTGTACAGCATGGAGTGTAGGGCTGTCCAGGGTGAGGAGCTCTGTTCTCTTGCACGAGAAGCCTGGGAGCCAGGAGACATGGGTCTAGACTGGGTCAGCGACAAATTTGCCTAAGGACACAAGCAGAGTCAGCAGCCCCCTCTAATCACCTGGAGTCACCACGGCCCCTTCCCACCAGTGGGCAAGGCCCCAGGGCAGGCTCTTCCGTGGATTCTTGGGTCCGGCCCGGAGGCCACTCAGCTCCCCACAGCTCTGCGAGGCCTTGACACCCACCACCCCCGCCCAAAACTCAGCAAGTGTGTTGACCCCAGTGTGTGGCCCCCAGTGTGTGGCCTGCTGGGCTGAGGGGTCAGCAGAACTGGCAGAGCCTCCACCATCCAGTGGGGAAAGACACAGACACCAAACCCAGCAAGTAAAGTGCACAGTGTGTCTGACAGTGACATGTACTGTGGGGCAGGTGAGCAGGGGACCCTGAGCAAGGAGCTGAGGGGTGAGTCATGTGGGTGTCTGAAAGAAGAGGCTTCCACCAGAGGCCCCGGGAGGAGCATGCTTGGAGCCTTGGAAGAACAGCGAGGGCCCCGGGGGCTGGAGTGGGGACGGTGGGGGCGGAGTGAGGTCAGGGAGGTATCCATGGAGGGGGGTGCACCATTAGAGGACTTTGGCTTTTACCCTGAGTGAAGTGGGAGCCATGGCGGTGCTGAGCAGAGGAGGGACGGGACCCTCTTGGTTTCAACAGGATCCCTCTGGCTGCCAGGAAGAATGGTCTGTTTGGGGGCCAGGTGGACACAGGGAGAGTGTAGATGTATTTTGAAGATCAAGGCAATAGGGTTTCCTAACAGGTCAGATTTGGGTGGGAGAGAGGTGACAGGAATGGCTCCAGTGTCAGGAGGACAGGCGGCAGGAGGAATGGAGATGCTGCTCCCGAGTGGGGGTGGTGGGGAGGCTGCGTAGGAGCCAGGCAGGGGAGGGATCAGGACCTGGCTGTCGCCTGTGTTCATTAGAGATGCCCAGAGGGCACCACCTGGGGAAGGCAGCCCATGCTGTCTTCTGCAGGTCCCAATCCAACCTGTCACTTCTGCAGGTGAAAGAGGCAGGGACCGGACCTCTGGGCTCAGGGAGGAGCTTTCTGGGGAAGGAAGATCCCCTGGAGGAGCTGTGAACCTCTGGTGCCCTGGTAAAGGAGGTCCCAGAAATGACTGCCCACCCTGGGAACTGGGTGTGGCCTAGATCTTAGGGTTCCCCAGCCTGAGGTCCAAGACCCTTCCCCAAGCTGGCCTGGGGGGCATGTGGGGAGGGAGGCCTGGAGGGGACTCTCCCCAGGATGGCAGGAATTCTCATCTAGCTAGTAGTTTCAAGGAGTGCTTTTCAGCTGCATCACTAGTTGTAAGCATGTTATTTTAGGTGGAAGCAGACGGGCAGAGAGAAAGATATACTCCTTCCCGTTCTCTTCCCATCTCCTGTTACATCAAGAGGGTCTTGGGTGAGTGACTCCTCTCCTCAAACATCTTGACACGTGCTCATCTCCCTTTTTAACCAAGGGAGAGCAGGTCTCAAGCTCAGAGCCTTTGGCAGGCAGCAGTGTTTGGCTAGATTGAACGATGTAGCTCTATGTCTTGTCTATCTGTTTTACAGTGACCTTGTATTTATGGCAAATCATAGCAGTCATTGGAAGCTCCCTTTTTAAACTCCTAAGTTGAAAATGTGAATGGATCTAATAAAACTTTGAATAAATAAGCAGACGTGGCAAACACCATTGAGAAGATGTATAAGCACGTGGCACTGGGGAAATACTCCCTTGATAAATGTGTTTGTAGGGTCGCTGTGAGGCTTGGCTTGTGTGGATCCCCTGTTTGGGGGTGTTTGCCGTGTCTGTTCCCACTCTGTGATATTTTGCTCCCCTCTTCCTTCTCATCCTTTGGCCTTTTCCTCTGGGAAGCAAGAACAGGTGGGATCCAGCCTTCGTCCCACCCCCCTTAGCCAGGTTCTGAGAGCTCCTTTCTTCAGAGCTGGGCCAGCCTTGTTGGTTCCCAGTCCACTGGGGGGCGTCTCTACGCTGGCCAGATTTGTCCACACTTGCACCATCTGGATGTGCTGTCTTCTCAACTTCCACCTGGATCCTCGGGGCTTAGGAGGAGCAGCAAGTTTTGCTTTAACAGGGAGGCTCTGCATCACAGCCCCTGCTCTCTGTCCACCCCTCCCAGCAGCCCTGTGACGTGGGGACCAGCACCGTCCCCATTTTACTGATAAGGAAATAGAGGTGACAAGCCAGGTTGAGATCACCTGGCTAATGAGTGGCTGACTGAGGATGACACATGATAATGGATGCTGGGCTGGAACCCCAAGCTCCATGAAAGAGCCAGCTGGGAGGTGTGGGCAGGAGGAGCAGGGGATGGATGGAGCTAAGGGGGCCTTGGCACCATGCCTCTTCCTGAAGGTGTGGCCTCAACCATGTGGCCAGTGGCCACCCTGCCCCATGTCCAGCCTGTTAGGGACAAGCCAGGTCCCCAGACATTGGGGATTTACTTCTCCCTTGGAGGGGCTGAAATCTGACCCTAGAGAGGCCAATGCTTAACACAAAAAGCTGCCATTTTTGACACATGAACGGTGAAGCCCCTTGATTCCAGTCATTTTTAAGTCATATTTACTCTGTGCCAGGCAATGCTCTAAATACCTTACAGGTATCACCTTGCTGATTCCTTGTAACAACCCGAATATGGGGGTGCTTTTATTATTCTCATTTTGAAGGTGGGGACACCGAGGCACAGAGAAACAAAAAGACTGTTGTAAAGCCACACAGCAAATAGGTGGGAGAGCCAGAAGTCAAGCCCAGAGAGTTTCACTCCACACTCGTCAAAAGCCACAGGCTCTTGTGGGAGGGGGCGAGGCTGCTGGTGCAGAAGGGCCAGCCCTCCTCGCTGGCCTGGGTCATGGCCACAGGCGCGGCAGTCAGGAAGGGCCCTCTTGGCACCTGCCTCTCACCTGGCACTGTCCGCACTCAATGGCTGCCCCAGCAGGTGGGCATGCCTCCTGTGTTCGCCCACCCCAGTGACGAGGGGCCTGCTCCCCACTGGCCACTGTGCTCTGCTCTGCTCTACCTGAGAGGAATCGCCTCCTTCCCTTGTGAATCTGACTCCCAGTAGTGTGTGGCACTGCCCAGTGGCCCCCAGAGCTGTTTGCTCCCCTGCTCTGGGACAGCACGCAGGACCCCTCCAGGCTGCTCAGCTGCAGTGCCTTTGACCTCTGCAGACCCAGTGGGCTTTTCCGAACTCCAGAGTCTATGGCTGTGGCCCAAGGGA
Source organism: Galeopterus variegatus (assembly GCF_000696425.1). Classification (NCBI taxonomy): domain Eukaryota; kingdom Metazoa; phylum Chordata; class Mammalia; order Dermoptera; family Cynocephalidae; genus Galeopterus; species Galeopterus variegatus. Next base: position 433,213 of record NW_007726296.1, on the reverse strand, counting down.
CTCGAAGGCTGGCTTGGGGGATTAGAATGAAGATGGTGCTGCAGCCACCTCTGTGTGTGTGTGCGTCAGGCCTGGAGGTGAAGTGGTGGCTTTGGGCTGTGCGTTCATCCAGCCTCCCCACCTTTGCCCCCACGGTGCAGCCAGCCCAGTGCACCATTTCCAGGGTCTGGCCCTTTTAAATTTAGCTGCAGGAAAAAGCAGTTTGTGCAGGCCTGGAACGCGGAGACAATCAGCAACAGGAAAAAGTCATCCAAGGGGAGTTTTCAATGAATTATGGAGGCATTGTTCCTGTGCCCAAGGAGCCAGGGCTGCTGGTCCAAGCCTCCCTGACCCAGCCTCGGCCTCTGGGGCAAAACATTGCCTGGAGCTGCGTCAGGACAACACAATGTGGGCGTCTAATGGCCAAGGGGGGAAAAATGGCCAGAGGAAGAAAAATACTGGAAATTCCCTGCATCCCAGTGCTGGAAGAGCCTTTCTTGAAAATCAACAGCAAGGGAAATGTTGCTGCCCGCCCAGGCGGGGGCCTCGGGGAGCAGGAGGAAGTCGCAAGCGATATTTTGAGATATTTTCAGTCTGCTGTGATGCTGGTTGATTTTCCAAAACACGAGGGCTTCATGTTGGCAGGCGGAGGGGAGTCGAGGTTGGACTGGGGTTGACCGGGAGTGGGGCAGGGTGCAGGATGGGCCAGGACAAGGACATAAACAGAAGCTGACCCAGTTGGAGAGCTCTGGTGCCCCAGATGGCTGACTCGCAGGGCCCTCGCAGCCCGGGTAGACCAAGGGGGTCTCCTGTTGATCCAGAAGCCCTACCAGACCTCATCTGGGTAGGAGAGCCTCTGATGAATACTGGCATCCCCTGCACAAAGGGCCTGCTAGGTGCCCAGGCAGATTCTACTTGCTCACCGCTGCTGACAGGGCACTCACTACCTATGGGGCCACACATCCTATTTCTGTGTCTCTCAATCACAGCTGTGCAATGACAATGTTTATGGAAGGGATATAGCAGGAACAAAACAGACAAAAACTCCTGTTCTCATGGAGCTGACATTCTAATGAGGAGACACAGACAACACACAAACTGAATAGAATGTACGGTAAGTTGGACGTCACAAGCACAATGACAAGCTAAAGCAGGGAAAGGGGCAGGAGGCACTTGGGAGGCAATTCTAGAAACAGGTGGTTAAGGAGAAGGTTTCTTCTCACTCCAGCTGGGACCTACTCCCTGGGATGTCTCATGGACCCCCACTCTGTCCTCTGGGCTCATAGGCTCATCTGCTCCCACTGTCCTGGGATAGCCTTGCTCTGTTCCAGGCCAAGCAAGGTCAGCTTCTCATGGAAAGAGAGCTCCAGCCTCTCACCCCTTTCTGGGGTCCCAGAGCTAGACACCTTTCCCAGATGTGGATGGATATTTTAAACCCTCTGTCTCCATGAATGCATCCGAAGGTCCCTTTTAGCTGTTTCAGCAACTGCATCCCACTGTTACCTCCTACTGCACTCGCCAACCCCTGATGTCATGAGAGGTCAACACACCCCACCTCCTTCTCCTCCAAGGACAGTGTGGCTTGCAGACCCGAGAGCTAGAATTTGCATTTATTCCTATGATTTCATCTTGTGGCAGTCCATCCAGGCGGCTTGGAGAGATCTTTTTGGCACAGAGGTGAACTACACATGAGACAAAGAGTTTAATATTCTCTCAAAGAGTGCCTAAAAATTGATAAGAAAAATACAAAAGTAAGGAAACATAGGCAAAGATTATAATCAGGCAACTCACAGATACAGAAATGTAAATAGCCAATAATCAAATGAAAAGATGCTCAACCTCTCAGGCAGTTGTAGAAATGCAAATTAAAAGAACAATGAAATGCCATTTTTCTCCCATCAGATTGAAAAAAATATATTAAATATTGATGACATCCAGGGCCAGCAGGAGGGGGGCAGTCAAGTAGTATTGACACTGCTGGTGGGAGTAATGAGCTGCCACAATCTTTGGGACAGTAATCTGTATTAAAGTTTAAAATGTGATGCCCTTTTATCCAGCAATTCCACTTTGGAGAATTTATCCTACAAATCCATTTAGATAGATAAGGTAATACATACAAGGATTTTTGTTGCCAAAAACAAACAAATAACTGCACTAAATGTTGATCATTAAGGCAATGATTGAATAAATTATGGAACGTTCATTCCATAAAATATTAGGCAGCTGATAAAAATAACTAGATATGTATGTATGTGTCTGAAGGTGGACCACGAGCAGATTGTCCACCTAATTGGAAAGGTTCCTCAAGGCCAAACAATGAAATAAGCCATTCCATAGAATTAAGCAGAGAGCTTTATTACAAGGTAACTTACAGAGTAATTGGTCGGGCGGATGGTGACCCAAAGGCACGTGCCAAGCTTCTCCGCACTGTCTCCAGGGTGAGATCGGGTTTATACGGGCAGTTTGTAAACAGGCTTGTGGACAACTGTCCTTGGTCCACCTTCAGACACCTTCTTCACAGTCAGCAGGCTGCTAATTACCACATACCTTAATGGGAAGGGCCTGAGACAGACCCAGACATGCTCACAGTCCCATAGCACACACGTGTGTATGGACCTGAAACCGTGTTTATGACACATTAGACAAAAAGCAAATTGAAAAGTCAGGTATGATCTTATTTTTATAACATATTTGAAAGAGCAAAGACTAAACCGGAAAGAAATATTCACCAAACTGCTAACATTGGTTACCCCGGGGAGAGAGGAGCATTAGGAGCAAGATGATTACATTTTTCTGCGTCACTTCTGTATTGTTTGACTTTCACAATAAGTTTTTACAGCTCTAGTAATTTCAGTAGTAAGTACTCTTTCTTCAAAGTCATTTTTTATGCAGCTGTTATGGAGACCTGCTTGTCTTGTCATCACGATGATCAAAGGCTCTTGCACGTCACAGGAACCAGCCCAAGCACGGGGATGGAAGGTTGTCCTCCCCCTGTCGAGCTCGGGGGTGTGGCTTACATGAAGCCCCTGTCCTGGGCCCATCTCCCTTCTCACCTTCACACTGGTAGGAATTCCATTGTTCACTGAAACTGTGGGTTCTCCCTGCCTCAGTTTCCCACATCTTCCTCTCCTGGGCTTCACCCTACCTTCCCTGTTCTGTGAATGGTACTGGTTCCAGAAACTGTGCAGAAGGGACTGGGCTGGGTCAAAGATTTTGGGGGATGCAGGGTCTAGGTTCAGGGCAACAACCAGTTTCTGTCTCGCATGCCGGCCCGGAATGGTGATAGAGGCTTTCAGGGATGCTATGCAGAAAGGGATTCTGGGGCCGTTTAGGTGCCACTGGCAAGAGTTCTGTGATGGATTAGTGATGTCTGCTCTGGGGAAGGGATTGGTGAATGGGAGCACCCAAGTTACCGATTGGCCATGCTCAGTCCAGGCCAACTGTTTCCAGACTGAAATACCCACAGGAATCACTGGGGATCTTATTAATATGCAGATTCTGATCCAGCAGGTCTTGGGGCAAGGCTGAGATCCTTTAGTTCTAACAAGCCCCCAGGGGATGCCAATGCTGCTGGCTCTGGCTTTAAGGAGCAGGGGCAAGGATCTTTGAGATCTCCATTCAAAACTACCTCCTCCCCTCTCTCAACTTTTCACACATTTGCAAACAGAAATGACTAGCCCACCCCAACTATCCAGCACTTTTTAAAATCAATCAGGTAGTTTGATTCTTGGAACAGCCCAGGTTATTATCTTCTTTGACAGATGAGAAACTGGTGAGGAAAGAACTCACCCAAGTTCCCACCATAGGTGGCAGATCGATTGCCAACCTCCCTCACCCCCACCATCTCCTGGAGCCAAAAACCAAGCCGGAGAGACCCTGCTGCTGCCCTAAAGTGCGGTGTTCTCTGCCATAAATAAGGCCCCAGCCGAGCCAGCTCCATCCTCCTCCATCAGCCACATCTCATGGCAGGCTGGAACTAGGGAAGCCACGGGGGACGGCAGGCTCGGCCGACAGCGTGAGTTATGGGCTCAGGGAAGCCCATTAGTCACTGAAGCGAGAGAAGTTAACTCGAGCTTATTAACTCTAAACGTTTATTATTCACATTGATCATGGCAGCAGACAGCACCCGCCACCCCACCCCCCAGAGCCGCCCAGTGCATTCTGACCATAGGATGGTGATGTGGGCTGAGGGGCTCATGCACTCCAGAGTCCCCAGGAAATGCAGGCAGGGCACAGGTAAGCTCCAAGGGGCTCTCCCGGAGCCAGGAGCCAGGGAGCTGTTGGCAGCACAGTCAGACACCATTTCCATTGTCATGGGCTGACCATGAGGCCAAGGCGGGAGGGCAGCCTGGTGGTTAGAAGCCCAGCCTCTGAGTCTGCCTAGTTTGATTTTCAACTCTGCCCCTGAACAGCAGGTGACCTTGCATATAAGTCACTTGACTCTCAGAGACTCAACATTGTATTCTGTAATATGGGGATGCATTCATCCATGTGACAAATATTTATTGAGCACCTACTATGTGCCAGGCACTTCCTAGGCCCTGAGATACAGTAAAGAATGGAAAAGCTTTCTGCCATCATGGAATTTATACTCTGGAGATGGAGACAGACTTTAAGCAACTGAAGAAAATAAACAAGCAGAGGAATTTCAGATTGTGGTAATGCAACGAAGAAAATAATCCCGAATCATGCGATGGCGCATGACGAAGGGCACTCGATGACGTTACCAGGGGCCTAGGCATGACCTCCCAAGGAGGTGGCATCTGAGCTGAGGCCTGAATGATGGGAAGGAGCTATCCATGGGAGAATCTGGGTAAAGGGGTGTCCAGGCAAAGGGAACAAACAGCGAGGATGAAGGCTGGGGTCAGGCAGAGCTGGGAACATGGTGACTCAGAGGAGACAGGGCACAGGGAGGAGCAAATGAAGGGAGATGAGTGAGGCGAGGCAGGAGAGATGGAGCCACATCACAGGGCCTAGGTGGCCGCTGTAAGGACTTTGGCTTTTATTCTCAGTGCATGGGGAGCTACTGGGAGCTTTTGGGTTACAAGGGTCACTAAGGATATAATCACATTTAACCTCCCTTGATGGCTATTATGCAGTGTAGTGGACACTGAGGGTACCCTGCCCCAATCCACAGTACCAGGAGTACTGGGATGAAGCTCCTATCCCCAGCTGCAGTGACGTGGGCTGCTGCGGGCTGGCAGCTGCCCCTCCTCCAGGGTCGTGCCCCTCATCTCAAGGTGGGGCCTGCTCTGTGGTGCTCCGAATGCTCCCGAGCTCCCCAGGGGCCAGGTCGAGGCTACTCTCCAGCAGGGCCTACACTCTTGCGTGGCTTTTTCTTCTGTCCTCCCTGCACCCCTCACACCCTGCAGAGAGCACTTCATCAGTAATTCACATGCACCTGGGGCCCTGACTCTAGGGATCTTAGCTCTAGGGAACCTGCTCTAAGGTATGAGGATTAGATCAAACAGGGACAATAAAAACTCAGCCCAACACCTGCCACATAGTTTGCCCAGAATGTTACTGATTTTAGTACTGGAAGTCCTGCATCCCAGGAAAACTCTGAGTCCAGGACAAACTGGGATGATGGGTCTCCATAGGTAACTGCTTGGTAAGGGTCACTCACTCATTCATTCATTCATCCATTCATCACCTATCTCCAGGGTCTCTCCTTGTGCCAGGCTGTATCAGGGGAGCCGTGGCAGGGGCCTGTTCCCACAGAGCTCACTATCCCACTGTGGCAGGCAAGCGATCTTGTAAGATAGTGAACTAAGCCTGCAAGGGTTGGTGACACCAGCCTGCAGGTCAGGAGAGCTCACTTGGGGTAGTAAGGAGGGGACTGCCCTCTAGGGAGGCTTCCCAGTGAACAGGGAAGAGGTATCTGGGCTGAACACCCATCTGGGTGAGCTGATGATAAGGAGCCCCAAGCTTTGGATCTAGAAATGCTGAGAGAGGCTGTGGGAAGTGGGTTCTGGATGGTCCCACCAGCCATGCCCTGAGCTTCTCTAGGCCTTGATTTCCCCATCTGAGAAGGTCCCTCCAGCTCCAGCAGGAAGTCCAGAATGTCTGCAAAGTAAAGAGCTCTTCAGGGGGAGCCTCTGAGGCCACTTAGGCCCTGGGTGACCATCAAGATGGTTAAGATCTCAGGGACCTCTTCTGAGCCAGCAGGTGATGTCCTGGTCCGTGGAGTCCCACAATGACCCAGGCAAAGTAGTCCTATTGTTTCCATTTTACAGACAAGGAAACTGAGGCTTAACGAGTAGTGACTTGCCCAAAATGCAGCCAGTGAGTGGTGGAAAAGGGGTGGGGTCCCAGGGTGCTCAGGCTCAAAAGCCACTGAGCTGCTTAATTAATTCAAGAAGATAAGGAAGGCATGGTTACCTCCGTCCTATTCATTCCTCCACGCTCGCCCCTTTTGTCCACTCACCTGTCATGGAGAGGCGTGGGTAAAAGCACAGCGTCCTGAGCCAGCTGCCTGGGTTCAGACCCCAGCTCCACCATGCTGGGGCCAAGGGACCCAAGGCAAGTAACTCAGCCTCGCTCTGCCCTGACTTCCTCATCCCTCAAAGAGGAGATCATAAGAGCACCTCCCTTGAAGGGTTGTTGTGAAGATTAAGTGAGCTACTTATGTGAAGCACGCAGAGCCTGACACATAGTAAGTCTTGACTGTTACTCCTTTTTCACTCTATGATTTAGTACAATGCAAGTCATAATAATAAAACACTGTAAACAACCTAAGTGTTCAACAATAGGGGAGTTACTAACCTGATCATGACTTAGTGATTTCAGTGGACACAGTAGTAATTAGAACACGGTGGTCTTGGTGCAAAGATAGACAAATAGACTAGGAGAACAGAATGGAAAGTCCAGAACTAGACCAACATGTGTGGAATCACCAGATTTATGACAACAGAGACACTGTGGTACAGTGAGAAAAGGGTGATGCTTTTAAAAAATGTGCTGATTAATTCAGGTGTGGAAAAAAGATTCCTGACCCCTCCCTCACACCATATGCCCATTTCTGCTTCAAAGAACTCTAAGCACCATTTACCTTGACCAGAATGTTGGCTGCGTGTATGTCTGCCCAGTCCTGTGCATTTGGAAAAGGTAATGTTATAAGCAAATGTGAGAACTGGAGGTGATAAAGCCACTTCCAACGTGCACACAGACTGACAAGGTAGCCAAGGTGAATTTCAGTGGTGTCAGTGGCTCCATGTGAATGAAAATTTTGGTCGTGATGGTTGTCCCTTTAGTAAAATGAAGGACATTCCTTTATTTTAAAGTTGACCTATACATCTCGCCCAGTCCCAGATAATTGCAGGAGAAAGAAAATGAATTTTAAGCAACAAGTTGTCAATAAGAAAGTTCTGATTTCCTCTGGAGAAAGAGGAAAACATGTTTTGTTGTCCCCCGACAGTGAGATGGAAAAAAAATAACCAAGGGAAAAGTCACCCCACGCTTTCCTCGCAGCCTCATGGCGCCACGAGGAAGTTGAAGGTTGAGTGAGCAAAACATGTTTTCCTTCGGCAGGACGTCTGTAGGGACTCTTGGAATCAATTATTGGAAAACATAAAAATAAAATAAACTTTGGCATGGTAAACAGTACCCCTTCTTTCTGGGATCAGGAAAACAAAGGCCAAGGCTGGGGTCAGCACAAAGCAGTGGACAAGTGCACGAGGCAGGAGGCAGGGCCTAGGCTTTGGGTAACACAGGGTGAGTCGGGAACCTTCCTGAGCCTCGATTTACCCATCTGCAAATTCACGATCCTGTGTCCACCTCACAGAGTTGGAGAGGAATATGCCATTTCACTTTCTCAATAAATGTACACCTAACTCCTACTCTGTGCCAGGCTGTGAGCTGGGAGCTGTGCCAGCTTCGAGGGTGTGCAGCTGGAGCAGTCACTCTGGCAGCCACGCCCAGGAGGGCCCTGTGCTTGGTGTGAACCCCCATGCTCTACTGTCACCATCTGGGAATTTTCAATTTTTGAACAAGTGCCCTGCATTTTTATTTTTCACCGGGCCCCACAAATTACATAGCTGGCCCTGGGTGCAGTGCAAGAACCAGCAATGCATTTTGATTGCCTGCTGGGTACGTCTAACCCTGCTGGCCTCCACTGGCATCCCAGGTGTGCCCCAGACCTTTATGCCCTCATAGGTGCTGCACCTGCCACTGTTTTGAAGAAAATTATCTCCACTTTGGTTGGGAAGTTCCTGAGTTAAGACCAGATGTGCAGTCAGAAAAGACCTGAGATCAAATCTTTCCACTGCTTGCCAGCTGTGTGTCTCTAGGCAAGTTTGGGGGCCTCAGTTTCCACATCTGTAAAATGGATATAATCGAGAGTGATTGTGAAGATTGAAGAGACAATGTTTAAAGTAAACACCATAGCCCCACCAGTTTGAGAAGGCACCAAGTCCACGTCTACACAGACAGGGAGTATCTGGACCCTGAAGGAGGCAAATCCTCCTCAGGCTTTAAAATTAAGAGTTTGACTTGACTCTGGGACACTGTCCCCAAGAGCGAAGGCTAACTGCTGCTCCTGCTTGTTCATAAGTGAAATGTGAACAAATGGTATTTATAAAGAGTTAAAAGTTAATTAAACAAGCTATCAAGTCAGTGAGAAATGGTACGTGGATTAGACCTTCCCAAAACACAAGAAAATGTCTACCTGCTAAAAGATATCAAATCCTAATCCTATATGCCAAGTACTTGATTAAAACACTTAGTAATAATATCTAAATTTTGCTAAGCAGTTACTGTGTGCTAGGCACCAGGCTAAGGGCTTTCGGGTCACTATCTCATCTCGTTTTCCTAATGGGCATGTGTGGTAGGTGCTGGGAAGGCTCATTTTACAGATGAGGAGAGAGGCACCCAGAAGGGAAAGGGTCTTTCCTGGGTCTCAGGGCTGGCAAGTGGTAAGGCTTGGCTCAAACCCGGCATCCAAGCTGTCAACACTAGGGCCCAGCTTACACCGCATGAAATCGTCAGTGGTGTTCTGCACGCAGCTCCTGATGGAAGGTGCTGCCTGCACACCCTCACTTCATTAGAGACTCCCCTGAGCTGGTGAGGATCGGGCTCCAGCCTGTGGCCCCCCTGCTGGAAGGCAGCTTGGAGGCTGCTCCTGCAGGAACTGTGTGTTGCCTGCAGCCCCTTCTAGAAGAACAGTGCCTTGGCTGCCACAGGGCAATAGACTGGTGCCCAGAGTGGCCGAGCATTTTAATAGCATTCCCGGATTGGGCCCATTCATTTCTCTAAGTGTCTGGGTTTCAGGTGGGGGAAGGCTTACTCCCAGCAATTGATGGTATTCATGACAGGGGTCGCACTTGCCTCTGTGCACAAACGCATGGGTGCACATGCACTTATTAAGTTAATTAGTATAGTCTTTGCAGAGCTGCTACCTTGCTCACCCTCTGCCACGGGCTGGCAGAGAGACGCATTCTCCACTCTTGAGCTCAAATGGGGAAAATAAATCAGGAGTCAGCCTGTTTTTAAACCACCACCCTTCCTGGTGCCTCAGCAAAGGTGACATTGCCACCTCTATTCTGTAAAACCAGCCTGAAAGGGAAGGGTCGGCCCTGTGAGGACCTGAGTTCTCTGTCCCCGGGAGAATTCAATCACAAGTGGCTGGCAGAGGTAGGATGTTGGAAATGATTGTCAGGGCTTTTCTAGGCTGCCTGGTTCGCTGGCTGGGTACTGCAGGGCACGGATGGCCCCTCCCCTCCTTGGACACTGCTATACATTTGGTGAATTATTAACATCAGGTTTTCATCTGATGATCCAGTTGGGACTTAGGCTCTTTGGCTAGAAAGATGTCCCGGTGCTCCTCCCACCCCAGGCTCCACTGCCTTCTAATGGGGCCTCCAAAGCCTTAACCCCATGTTTCTCAAAACGAAGTCTCTCATCCGAACCCCAGGGACTCTTACCTCCCTGGGCTTGGGGTGAGGCATTGGAATTCATTTTCTAACCAGCCCAGTCTTTAAAAGTCTCTTCAGATTAGGAGTTTTGGGTTCCCCTGTGTTAACCCAAAGTCGTGGACCGTGGCAGTGGCCTCAAAAAGTCAAATCACCCTTTTTCATTCTCTGTCTGTGCATGAGCCTCCTCTCGGCCTGGTTGGAGGTAAGAAGAAAAGCACAGTCCCAGGTTTACCCTGAACTCCTCAGGCACAAGACTTTACTTTTTAAACCTCAGTTTCCTCATTGGAAAAATGGGGACAACAATACCCCCTTCCCAGTGGACTCACCCCCAGCGTGGTTCTTGGCAATTGGAGGAGCTCAAAAAGCATCAGTTCTTTTATATGGTGAACGTTTCTCTTTGCTCTCCTCATCCCCAACTAACTCCTCCTGAGAGCTGGCTTCCTGCACTTAACAGAAGTTAGAGTGAGCACTTCTGCGAGCTGGACTCTGTTCTAGGTGCTGGGGTGGAGCAGCCCACAGGAAGGACCCAGCCCTGCCCTCCTGGAGCTGATGTTCTAGATGGGAAGACAGACAGCACATAGGTACGCAGGTAAATAAATGGGATGATTTTGGATGACTGCACCGAAGGAAGAGAAATGCGGTGACGGGATGGCGAGGGACTCAGGGAGTGCTCTCGGGGAAGTCTCTGTAAAGAGATGACATCTGAGACCTGCATAATGAGGGGAGCCAGCTCAGCCATATGAAAATTTGGGAAAGAGTTTTCTTTGGGGTGGGAACAGCAGGTGCAGAGTCCCTGGGGCTGGAAGGAGCCGAGCAGGGTCAGGGATGGAGAGGAAGCCAGTGTGGCTGGAGCCGGGTAAAAGCAGGAGGGTAGGGGAGATGAGGTGCGGAAGGGGGCCATGAGGAGGTGGGTGGGGTTCTAGGTCTTAGGGGCCGTGGCAAGGAGAGCAGATGCTGTTTCCCAGAGCACTGCTGAGCAGCTGCTGCGTGCAGCCTTAATGCTGGAAGCTGTGTTCATGGTACCCTTACAGTGGCCACTGGGCATTGGGGTTAGGGGGCGTGTCCCGGTGGCCAGTCAGGGAAAGGGCTGGCTCCTGAGTGGTGGCAGCATTTGGGCACAGGCCACAGGTCTCCACCCTCCCCTGCCCCCATCACAACAACAAATGCCTGCCTCTCCCTATGACTCAGGTCGCTCCAGGGTTCACAGGACAGGGTCCCCCAGATAAAACACCTTTCAGAGTCCCCAGGCCCTGTCACTCTGAGCTGAATCCCACCAACACCCACAGCCAGAGGGATATCTTTAAAAGTGTGAGTTAGAACCCGTCCCTCCCCACTTCACCCCTTCTACAACTCCCTGTTGTTCTGAGAATAAAACCCAAAGTCGCTGTACTGCATGGCCTGGATGAAAAGTAGCCTCTCCGCCCCCTGAGTTCACCTCAACGTTGTCATCCATCCAATGGGTATAAAACCCCAGCCCTGCCTTTCCTTCAGAATAAGGGTAAGACTTGGGGGATGTCACTGAGGCTGACCCCCTTGGTCCACCCGTACAGTGCCACACCCACGAGGGGCTGGTAAGAAGCAGTTCCCAGCTAGGCCTGCCCTCGGAAGGGTTAATGTGGCCTCTTTGTCCCATGGTTGCCATGGGGACAGTTCCTGTCCTTCAGGAAGCAGGGAGAGCAGTTTCCTGTTTTGAAGAAGGCCTGAGGGCTGTTTTCCTCCAATCTGCCTGCCCAGAGAGGGGCAGGAAGCCTAGGGCTGGGCCGCCCCTGCTGCTGGGTGTGTGGCGGAGCCGTGCCCATGCCTAGCCAGCCAGGAGGGGCCGATGTGGAAATGCAGCCTCGGGAAAAAGCCAAACAGGCCAGCACAAGGAAAAAAAATGGCTGGCCGGAAGAGGGTGGCTGCTTCCTCCACAGACCTTGAATCCCACCCAGTGATAAAAATCCCACCCAGTGATAAAAACTCCAAGCTGGCCCTTCCCAGCTCCAGACTCCCCTCCCCCATAGCTCAGCCCTTCCTTGGAGAGCTGGAGGCCTGCTGGACAAAGGCCTTTGAGGCCCCTGCCTGCCCCTCTCGCCTAAATGCACCCCCACCCTGCACACTGGATACTTCAGCTTAATCAGGTGTGGCCCCCACTTCCCATCCCTATCCCTGCCTGTCATGGCCTTGCCTCTGAAGAGGGTGCAAATCAAAGCCCACCTCCTCCTGGATGCCTTCCCAGCATGCACTTGAGTCCCTGCAGCTGTGGGTCAGAGCATTCATGAGTTCAGGCTTAATCTTCTCTTGTGGCACTCCTGTCTGGTCCTCCCACCTCCAGGCTTGCCCCTCTGACTCGCCCACCACTCTGGCTACCACAAGCTTTCTACCACACAGGTGTGACCATGTCATTTCCTCCTCCAGAAACTCTCTATGGCTCCCTGTCGTCCATGGGATAAAGTCCAGACTCTTTGGCCCACCACTGGAGAGCTTTCCCCCGTACTCGTCCTGTGCTGTGACCGCAACACCCTTCTCCCCACGCCCACCCTGTCTGCCTCTCCCATCCTTCCAAGCACTTGCTCAGGCTGTTCCCCCTACCTGGAATGTCCACTTGCCTACTCCTCCACCTGGAAAATGCCACTTGAGCTTGAAGCCCAGCCCAAATGTCACCTCCTCTCCTCAAGCCCCCTAAGTTTAATTCAATCCCACTTATCCCTGTTGGCTGACCCCAATCCCTTCTCTCTGCCCACACTGTGAGCTCTTCAAGGATGGGAAAGTGAAGAGAGAAGAGAACTAACATCTATCTAATCCTCACTTTGACCCAAGACAGAGATCTCATTATTCCCATTTTACAGGGGAGGAAATCGAAGTGCAGAGAGGTGAAGTGACTTGCCCAAGGCCACAGAGCCAGTGAGTGGTGGCACTGGGGGTGTCCAGACCCCCTGCTCCCCTCTCGGCTCCGGGTGAGCATGCTGGGGGAGGAGGAGGCCTGAGCTGAATTCATCTGATGACCCCCTCCCCACCCCCAGCCAATCCTTGTAGCATGGGAAGGGCGGCCTTCCTAAGGTGCCGTCCACCCTGATGCTGGTCTGGCTTAGACATGTCCTCCCTGGAGCCAGGAAGGCAACTCAATTATTTTTCAGGGAAGATAAGCCCTGGAGGCTGGTGCTGTCGCACTGTGGCACTGCAGGGTGAGCAGCTCCAGGTTGCAGGGACCTAAAGGTCAGCACCTGAAGAGACTGCAGAGGGCCAGGGTAATTTCCTTTTTAACATGTATTTTCTCCCTGGTGACAAAAGGTATACCTTGTGGAAAACGGGAAACACAGGGAGATCCCACGATGGGAGTGGGATGCAAAGGTGGCCAGCAATGGGGACCCTCATGGAAGAGCCCCTGTTTCGGTGGGAAACGAAACCACATTTATCATCCCCTTCTGTGCTGGGGCGGGAGGTGGAGCCCAGGCCACCTCCCCATGCCTCTGTTGGGCTTCCACCTTACTCTCCACCCCCTCATGCTCCACCCACCCCCATATACAAAGGGTGATCAATAAGTGCCCCTTCCTGTCCCTCTCCTTTTCTGATTGTGGGGTTTCCATGCTCCAGTTCCCAATGAGTTTAGTTTGTAAGCATTCACTGAGCACCAGCTATGTACTAGACATTTATATAATGATCATTTATTGAACGCCTCCTTTGCCCTCTCCCTACTGAAAGCTTCAGATGAATCACCTCATTTAGTGAGCAGACACGTAATAGTGTCCACTTCACAGGTGGAGAGTGTCTGAAGTCGGTAAGAAAGCCAGCCCCAGAACCAGGGGCCAGTCCCCAGCTCTCACTAGCTGTGTATTCCTGGGCAACTACTTTAGCCTCTCTGTGCTGTGGGAGCATCATCTGTAACAAGGGAGTAATAACAATGCCTACCTTATGGGTTTGTTAGGAGAAATAAATGAGTTAATATACGTAAAACACTTATTGAATGCACAAAATGATCACTCAGCAAATATTAGCTATTATGATTTGCAAATGGAGACACTGAGACTCAGTGATTCGCCCAAGGTCACACCCAAGTTAGTGTGGCGCTAGACCACCACGTTCTACTGTCTGCCTGGGAGGCTGGCTGATGGGCACTTTCACATGAGCTCAGAGCCTGCAGTGCTTTTGTTTCTGGAGAACGGGGCTACATCCAGCTTTGGTGCTGGTTTAGCTCTCTGTAGAGGCTTCTGGCAAGTGGGATAGGAAGTGGGTTTCAGCAATTTAGATCTGAGGTTGCCATGAGCCTGAGCAGTGCAGGGAGGTCACTAGCCCCAGACTAAAGATAACAAAAAGACAGGGGACATTTGCTCACATGGAGAGCAGTGTGTTGTGTGTGTGTATGGGTGAGAGGTGTGAGGCAGGGAACTTTGTGTGTGGGGGGGGGGTGGCCTGGGGGGTCTTACACGGTCCAGTGAGGGGGGAACTTTGGTTTCAGAAGCCCCAGGAAACCCATCATCACCACAGCATGGGTCTAAAGGCACCCGAGGGGTGGCGGAATAATAGGAGCTCTGGTTAGGAGTCAGGAGGTCTGTGTTTCCCTCATTAGCGCTCCATGGAGCTGACTGGTAACTGGCTGCCCAGCAGCCTGCTTCCTTGGCTGGCCCAAGAGAACCGTAAGGCATGGACCGAGTCTGGCCTGTCTACCTGCTACCTGGCCTGGTGTCTGGCACAGAGTAGGCACTCAGTGCATTTCTGTTGAATGAATGAATGAAGAAAGGAAGGAATGCCCAGGATTCTGGTCCTGATTCTGCCATGGCGACCTTGGGCAAATATGATACAACGGCAAACAGCACAGTTCTTGGAGACAGTCCCAGGTCCAACTCTACCAGTAGCTCTGAGTCTTGAGTAAGTGTCTCACCTCTCTGACCCCCAGTTTTCTCATTTGCAAATTGGGGATAATGATAAAAACCACTTTGTACTGTCATGAGAAGCATGCACGGGGTTGAGTGCGGTGGAAGCACTTAGTAAATGTTGCTATCAGCATGTTACTATCACCTCTGTTATCACTGCCTGCTATTATCGCCACAGCCTCTTCGTCTGGCTCATGCACTGGACGTCCAAGTTCCCTTTATCTCAAGTTCTCCAGGCTCTGAGGCTCACACCTGGCTGTTCCTTGGGTATATCAGAACCCCGGTGCTGGTCCCCTTGACCACCCCTTCCAATGCTCCTGAAGACATGGGCTGGTTTATCACTGTGAGGTTGCTGGCAGCTGCTGGCCATTCTGACCATCCAAGGCAGACAGAAAGAGAGGGAGGAAAGGAAAGAGAAAGAGCTAGAGGCAGGCAAGGTCTGCTCAGGGAGGCCTGAATCCTGCTGGCCATGTGCCTTAAAGGTGTCATGTCCCCCATTCTGCCAGGCTCCTTCAGAAAAGTGGGGAGAGACTCTTGCTCTAAAAGGCAAGGAAAGACGTTGCACCATTCGAGGAATAATGAATGGGATGCGAGTCTTGGCTGGGCTGTAAGGGCAAGTCACTTCCCCTCTCTGGGCCTCAGTTTTCTCATCTGTGAAATAGGGATATAATAACTCCTTTATAGAATTCTTGGGAAGAATATATGTGTTAAAGGCTCAAAACAGTAGCACTGACGGTCCTTACCCCCTCCCCCTGGTCATGTCCTTTGTGGGTAGTTACAGTCATCACCCCTGAGTTCAGTGAGTGGCTGGGGCTCTCACTTCCATAAGTCCAAACACCAGCATTAGGACCAGATGTCTGAAAAGCCTTACAATCTTTCACATCCATTTTCTCTTATTTGAAAAAGCAAACAAGGGATAAGCATTTTGTCTTCACAGCCCATCACTCCACACCAACATGTGGCTTCAGCTCAACGAGTTCAGACCTGTGTCTTTTCCCAGCTGGCCTTGGTGCTATGATCTTTTTCAGTAGACTTTGCTTAGACTTAAATCCCAAATTCAACAGTAGTGGGAAGGGCTTAGCAAAGCATTGAGTCTCTTCCTGTCCTCCCTTCTCCTTTGCACGAGCCCTACGGTGAAGAGTAACATCAGTGGTTGACTGGATTATTTGAGCCTCCCGCACCTGCTCCTGCCCTGAGGGTCCCAGGTTATTCAGTTTTTATTGCTAATTCCAAGAAACAATCTCAACATTTTAAAACATGTTTCCTTTTGCATCAAATATTGGAGGGATTTATCTACTCTCTCATTTGTACTTACATTAAAATACATATATACCTCCCTCACCTCCTCTACCACCAATTCCACCACTTCCATCACCTCACTTGACTCCATCACTGGACCACCTCTGACGCCTATACCAACTTGACCAACTCCACCACCTCCATCACTTATATACTTCCACCTCCTATACCACCTCCATCACCTTAACCACCTCCATCACCTCCACCTCATCTATCAATTCCACTACTTCCAACTCTTCCACAACCGCCAAGTACTCATATCCTCCATCTTCACCATGACATCCACAACACTTCCATCACCGCCTCCACCTCCTCCGTCACGCGCCTCCACCTCTTCCATCGCCACTTCCACTTCCAGCACCACCACTGCCTCTACCACCCCCATCTCTACTACTACTTCCTCCACCTCCACCACTCCTCCCACCTTACCACCTCGACCCCCTTCCCCCTAATGCCACCCCTTCCACACTCCACACAGATCCAAAGCACTTGTTAAGAGCCTCTCTAAGTAACACAGAATTCAGCCATAGATTTTCTATATCAGAGTCACAAGTATTTCTTCACAAAAGGCTGTAGGCTTAAGGACACTGTGGTGGCTCAGAGATGGAAAGGTCATTTGAAAAGATCAAATTCACTTCTTGATTTTACAGTTGGGGAAACTGAGGCCCACCCAAGGCCAAGCCAAACCCCTCATGTCTCCTCCAACAGGCCATGCATTTTCACACCTTGAA
Organism: Galeopterus variegatus; assembly: GCF_000696425.1. Taxonomy (NCBI): domain Eukaryota; kingdom Metazoa; phylum Chordata; class Mammalia; order Dermoptera; family Cynocephalidae; genus Galeopterus; species Galeopterus variegatus. Next base: position 416,443 of record NW_007726296.1, on the reverse strand, counting down.
GTCTTTGTCCAAGCTACTCCCTCTACCTGGGAGGCCTCTCCTTTGGTTGAATCCTCTCCACTGGGGACCTCCTCTAAGCTCCCACCAGCTCCTGTGTCCCCATACCCACACCTGTCATAGGCAGCAAAACTTCTGCCTACGTGTGAGTGGACAGTCAGACCGGGAGTTCCTTGAGGGTGGAGGCTGGTTCTGAGTTACCTAGGTCGCCCAGCACCAGGCCAGTGCCTGGGAGGTGCTGGGCGGTGCATGCTGAGTTAGTAAAGAAAGGCCCCTCATCACGTAGGTCTCCCTTTCCTGTCACCTCCTCAGGGAAGCCTTCCTTGATCAGCCATTCTCTACTCCTGCGGTTCTCAAACCGGCTTGCATCAGAAGAGCCTGGCCCGGAGGGACGGGGGGGGGGGGGGGGGGGGGGG
>NW_007726296.1:414454-415030 GCF_000696425.1 Galeopterus variegatus | reverse complement strand
GGGGGGAGGGTTACAACGCAGGGTTTGTGATTCAGTAAGTCTGGGGCTGTCCGAGAATTTGCATTTCTGACAATTCCCACGCTGTTCCAGCACACCCGCCACTGCACTGCTCCGCCCCATTTCCCTGGTTTATCTCCCCGAAGGCGCTTATCCCACTTTGAAATACTTGTCGCTTATTTGTCCTGTGTGCCTAAGCTCCATGAGGGCAAGCCCTCGAGCTGTCTTGTTCCGCGCTCAGCGCCGCGCCCGGCGCAGGCCTGAATGAACGCCCAGAGCTGAAAATCAAAGGACAGACCATTCAGGAAGTCCCAGATGCCCAGCTCACTGGGTCTCGTCCCCTGCACCTAACGCGGCTCCCGCAGTCCCCACGGCCCTTTAAGCGTGCGCTGGGACGCCTCGACCCTCGACTCCCTCGATCCCTGACAGAGCAGAAAAAGGGGGGAAAAAAGCCTTCCTCTTGGGGAGAGAGAGGAAACGTCTAGGAGGGGCGGAGGCGCGGCGGCGGCGCAGGCGGGGGCAGCCAGAGCGCAGCGCTGCCCGCGCGGAGCCGAGAGCCGGGAGCCCGGAGCGGACGCG
>NW_007726296.1:408557-413803 GCF_000696425.1 Galeopterus variegatus | reverse complement strand
GCTCCAAGTTGGAGCTCGCGGGGCGCCGGGAGCGCGCTGCGGAGGGTCCCCCGACCTCCCCGCGCTGGGTGGCCTCGGCCGCAGTGTGGACTGGTGCGGCGTCCCCTCGCCGGGAGGGCTGACCATCGGGGACCCCGGTCCGAGACGCCCCGCCGCGGGGACGCCCCTTCAGCCTTGGCGAGGCCGGGCCCTGGCCATGCACGCCTCGGTGCCCGGAGCGAGAGTCCCTTCGGCAACAGAGAGAGACGTTCCTTTCGCAAAGGCGACTTGGTCGCTCTTCCAGATCCTCACCCCCACTCCTTGGGGTCCCCGACAGGCCCTCGCTCGCCTCTCAGGGGCCCACGGGACCCGTTCGGAGCTCTCCCCGACGCGGGGACTGTTCCTCATCCTTCGGCACCCGGCACAGCCTTAAGACGATTCCTGCTCCTTTCTCTCTCCCCACACCCTAATACGTGGAGCTCACTCTCCGGATGAGACAAAACGCCCTAAATTATTCCCCCTGCAGCACACCCTTCCTTCGCAGCGCCCTGGCTCGGGTCCGCCTTTGTGCCTCTACTAGGGGACCGAACGCTTAGGGGACACTCCTGCCCAGGCTGAGCCGCACTCCAGGCGTCCCCGTCCTTCGCGTCCCTGCTTTGTGAATCTGACTCCCCCAGCCCATCCCGCAGCCAGTTCAGGGACTCCGTGAAATCACAGTGCGTTCGAGAAGAAATCTTAGTGATTCCTCCAAAGGAATGCCATTTAACAGATTTAGAAAGTGAGCCTCAGATGGGCGGTGCCTGGAACCGAATACTCGGGATTCCCAAATCCATCCACAGGCGAGGGCGGAAAGTTCCCTCAAAGATGAGAGTTTGCAAAGAACAATCCCAGCCAACTTCATCTGCCTGCCAAGGAGCAATCGCCGCTCTATTTTCTTTTTCCTGTAGAATTTAGCAGAAGGCAGCCCCCTCCCCGACCAACACCCTTGTCCAAAGCCGTACTCCAAAACACACATCCCTAAAGAAACAGGAAGCCACCATTTTGGCTGTCTTGGAACCGTATCCTGCTGCTGCTGCTGCTGCTGTGTTTCTGTGTGTGTGTGTGTGTGTATCTGTATGTGATTTTTCTTTTTAAAATCTTTTTAATGAAAAAAGTCATTGTGTCAGGTGTGAGGTGCAGGCTGGAGACATTGGGCCGAACTGATCTGACAAAGGATTGCAGAGTGTGGCGGCCACCTCCCTGTGTCCAGGTCCTGTTGTTGCTGGGCATGAGGACACCTGGGCAGTTAGTGAGTGAGTGTGGGCCCCAGAATTGGGGGCTGGAGCAGGCATGCCACTTTGTGGGAGTGGAAGAGGCTGGAACAGGGTCCAAGCACCCAGCCAGCTACTGCTTGGAGGAAGAAGGCTGCCTTTCTGCCTGTGCCGGCACAGCTTGGACAAAGCCAGGCTAGCTTTTTCCTACACTTCTCATAAAACTTGCCTTATAACAATGGTGAGAGCGTTTCCAGTTTTCCCACGTTTTCCTGCATGAGGTTTGGGCAAGCCCTCCCTTCTCTGAGAATCTGGGGGATGGAGTGAGTCGGAATAAATGTAGAGGCAGGTCTGGTCCCAAGAAATCTTAGCAGTTGCTACTCTTAAGTTCAGCCATCCTGTGATTGGTCTCCAGCATAAACGTGGTTTCTTTCTCCATGAGAGGGCAATGATACCATCCCCACATGATTTCTGTGCACCATGCTCTGAATTTCCCGATCATGTAGCCCAGTGGTTCACAAACTCCATGGCACTGAATCTCAGAACCAACGTATACATAGTTATGTGACCTTGAGCAGGTTACTTAACCTCTCTGTGCCTTAGTTGCTTTATCTGGAAAATGGGGATAATAAGATCTTTGGCACAGAGTTCTCATAAAGAAAGAATAAAGCATGTAAGGTGCCTAGAACAGTGTGTGTGTCACATTATAAGCTGCCAGTAGACACTAGCTTATATTTATTGGTACTTACTATGAATCAGCTACTGCTTTTAAGTGTTTTACTTGTATCAATTTATTTATTTTTCAGGGTAGTCTTAGGTGAGTACTATTGCTATCCCCGTATTATAGATAGGAAGACTGAGATGCAGAGATTTTATGGTCACCAACTTATTGAGGGGCCAAGACAGGATTGAAATGTAGACTGTCCAGTTAGAGAGCCTGCTTTTGTAACCAGTGCCTAACATATAGCAGGTACTTAGGAAATGTTTTCAGTTGACCATCAGGCATCTTATGTCTCTTATTTCCCTTGAACTTCTCAATAGCCCTAAGAAAAAAAGGGAGCATTTCTTTCATTTTTACCAAGAAGAAAACTGAGGCAAAGTCCCATGCCCCAGATCATACAGCCGATGACTGGCAGAACTGGGATTGGGGCCAGGTCTACCTGAGCCCAGGGAATAAACTCTTCCCACTCTGTTCCATGCTGTCTTCCCGGTAAATGCCCTGTTGTGGGTCACTGGACTAGCTTAACAGATGCCTAATTAGAAGTCATCAGGCTTGGGTTGGACAATCCAGTAGGCACCCAGGAATGAAAGTTAAATTAAGATGCAGTTGGAAGGTGAAATTGGAAGATAATTAGTCCTGCAACATATGGTTATGAGAGTTCTGGGGGGAGTATAGTGAGCTGCAGTGAAACAGGCATGGGGACTGGAGATGGGATGTCAGAGGACATCATTAGAGCCATGAGTTTAAAAGGTTGTATGTAGTCAGCCAGAGCAGACCAGACTGACTGTTTGATCCAGTCCCTCCACTCTACAGATGGAGAAACCAAGGCTCAGAAAGGGGAAGGGACTTGCCTAAGGTAACATCTCCAGTTAGTGGCAGAGCCAGAAGTAAAGGTCAGGGCTCCTGACTCCCTGTCCGGTGCTCCTCCCAGTACCCCTTCTAATTGAACTTCTGCATAGCTGACAAGGGAGCAGCAAGCATGAATGCATGAGTGACAGATATTTAATTAAAATAGAGAAAATATAAACTGGTACCAGGGGGGCTGGCTGAGGATGATTTCTATCACCAGAAGCTGTTAAAAATCTCTTCCTGCTGTTGTTGTGGTTACCCCACCCCCTGATTAACCCTTGGCATCTTGGCTCAAAGGGTATTCTGCATTTGAGTCAGCCTCAGGCATAGCAAATTTCCAGGAGGTCTTGAGCATTGCAACCTTGGGATGGGGAGGGTAGGACCCCCTGGCTCTGCGATGCAGGGAAAGGGAAGGTTCACACCACAGCCAGAGGAACTCAGGGGAGTGCAGAGGATCTGCCAGCTGGGTCTGTACAGTCAGAAAGTTAAGATTAACCCAGAGGAGGAAACTCCAGCTCTGATTTATTCTGTAATTTTCCCCCGGCCATATCCTAAAGTTCAGCAAACTGGACCCTTTACCCTACGCCCAAATGGCTTTGCATCTACTTGCCACTGGGCCTCTTCTGCACACACTGTTCCCTCTTCCTGGGCTGCTCTATCCCCAGCCTCTTTTTCCATTGTGAATATTCCCCCGTCCTTCAACATGTACACCCATGCCACCTCTTTCCTGAGTCTTCTCCAGGCAGAGTTGGTCTGAGACCGAGATAAGCTTATATTGAGGGCAGGGGTTCCATCTTAAGGAGAGGGTGGGCAGGAGGAAGCAGAGCTGGAAGCTGTCATGCTGTCATGAGTCTTTTGCACACTCCTCAGCCTCCTTTGCCGGCTGGGGCCACTGGGGCTCCCTCCTTGACCTTTCTCTCCTCTGTCCACACTCATGCCCTTGTTGACCTCATAGGTGCATACCTTGAATTCCATCTCCATGATGGCCACCTCCAGTTAGACCTTCCTGGAACCCAGAGCCTCCTTGACATCTCCCCCCAGGTGTATGACAGGTAACTCACATTTGACACATGCAAAGTGAAATCGGGCCCCCCCCCCAGCACCCTGGCCACCTCCAGTTAGACCTTCCTGGAACCCAGAGCCTCCTTGACATCTCCCCCCAGGTGTGTGACAGGTAACTCACATTTGACACATGCAAAGTGAAATCGGGTCCCCCCCCCAGCACCTGCAGTCTTCCCCATCTCATTTGGTGGCCACTTCACCTTTCCAGTTGCTCAGACTCAAAACCTGGTGTAGTCGCTGACTTTCCTCTTTCTTTTACACCCCATATCCAGACCGTCAGCAAATCCCCTCACCTCTGCTTTCGTGTTCCGAATCTTTCTCCTCCTCACTCCTACCTGGTCCGAGCCTCCGTGGGCTCCTGCTGATTGCTACAGAAGTCCCTCACTGTTCCCTTCCTCACCATTTCAGTTTATGTCAACTCTTTAGCCAGGGCGTGCATGTGCTTCTGCTTGAAACCCTGCAGCGGCTTCCCACGTTCCCTGAGTAAAAGCCTTTCCCTCCCATGGTCTGCAGGGCCCTCCCTGTGACCCATGTGCCCTTGTCTCCTTCTTTTCCCCCTCGCTCTCTGCCTCCAGCTGTGCTGGCCTCCTTGCTCTTTCTTGGACACACCAAGCAAGTTACCTCTTTCACATCTTTGCTGTCACATCCTCTCAGTGAGACCTATCCTGGTCACTGTATTTGGAATTGCAAGACCCCCCAACTCCTAATTTTTTTCCAAAGACTATTATCATCTAATACACAATACGTAATGTACTTATCCTCTTTCTTGCTTCTCTTACCACCTCCCAATACAAGGTCCCTGAGAATAGAGTCTTTATTTCATGTCCTAAGAATCTAGATGAGGGCCTGGCACATAGTAGGTGCTCAATAAATATTTATTTAATTTTAATTGTACTAAAGGAAGTTGAATGGGAACAAATTAAAGCCAGTTATTCATGTTATGGTCAGTTAGCATTTCTGAGCCCTGGACCCAGCCTTATATAAATTTCTCATCTGAGTAGTTGTCCCTGGTCTCCCGGGCCTCAGTTTCTCTGTATTTTACCCTTCTCTGCTTCACTAGGTGCTGGGACCTGTGAGTATCCACTGTAGAGGAAATGCTCTATGGCAAAAAGGACTGTGCTATAGACTCTCTAGGTAACCCCACAACAGTCACTTACCCTCTCTATGCCTCAGTTTCCCCATCTTTCAGTCAGGGGTCAGACAAGAGCTTTGATTCTGGCATCCTTTGATCTCAGAGGGGATGCAGGTGAAGCACGGTGAGCTTCAGAGCTAGAAGCACAGGGTGGAGGCTGAGCACTTGTCATTCCTAGGGGTTCTGGTGCGTAAGGCATTTTCTTGCAGGATCACGCCTCAGATGCCCACTATAACCTTTCCTGAGGAGTCGG
>NW_007726296.1:391223-408379 GCF_000696425.1 Galeopterus variegatus | reverse complement strand
AAAAGGACTGTGCTATAGACTCTCTAGGTAACCCCACAACAGTCACTTACCCTCTCTATGCCTCAGTTTCCCCATCTTTCAGTCAGGGGTCAGACAAGAGCTTTGATTCTGGCATCCTTTGATCTCAGAGGGGATGCAGGTGAAGCACGGTGAGCTTCAGAGCTAGAAGCACAGGGTGGAGGCTGAGCACTTGTCATTCCTAGGGGTTCTGGTGCGTAAGGCATTTTCTTGCAGGATCACGCCTCAGATGCCCACTATAACCTTTCCTGAGGAGTCGGCGCCCACAGATCAATAGTTTGATTGCATGAAAGATGGGGTTGGGGCGGGGATGATGCAGCCAAGGTGACAGTCATTTTTCACAGCCTGTCCCTCTGTCATGTCTCATGGCACCCATGTGAAATGCCACCTGTTAAGGATGAGAAATGAGAGTCCCCACCCCCAAGGAATAATTTCATGCCGATGCCTGACACCTGATGTTGAGAGCTTAAAGCTAATATTACATAATATATCAATGTAGAGCAAGACTTACATCGGTGAAGATGTGGAGTAGGCAGAGATTGATTTTAACTGAACAGTAATAACTACTGTTAAGTATTCCCATGTGAACACCTGCTATTAAGCTATCCTTTAATCTTCACAACAATCCCTTGAGGGTAGGTGTTATGTTGTACCAATTTTACAGATGAGGAAACTGAGGCTCAGTTTCATAGCTTTTAAGTGGCAAAGCCAGGATTTGAACCCAGGTCAGCTGAAGCTTACCTTTTGTTTTTTGTTTTTTGTTTTTTTAAAGATGACCAGTAAGGGGATCTTAACCCTTGACTTGGTGTTGTCAGCCCCACGCTCTCACAAGTGAGCTAACTGGACATCCCTATATAGGGATCCGAACCCGTGGCCTTGGTGTTACCAACACCACCCTCTCCCAAGTGAGCCACGGGCTGGCCCCTGAAGCTTACCTTTTTAAGCTCCAATTTTTATTTTTTCAGTAATTTGGACAGATATTTTTCTAAACTAGGACACACCTGACTGCTTATGGAAACAAGAAGTTGGAAAGTCACTTATTATTTGTTGAAGACTCTGGGTTATCAGTATCTGGATGTCAGTGCTGGCCTGGGGCTGATGTGGATGAATGGAGGGGTGGGTTAGGGGTTTGAGGCAGTGGCTGCTTTAGCCTTCAGAGTCTTTGACAGTTATGCCTCTTTTCTCTCTTTTCTGCTGTCGGCTGCCACGTCTTACAACTGACAATGTTTCTGCTCCAACTGCATCCCCCACCCCTGCTAATTAGCATGCGCTGTGAAACCCAAAAACCAAGTTCTTTAGACTTATGTGCAATGTTCAAATAAAGAGGCTCTGAAATCAGGCCCTTTCAGGAACATAGTGCATGGATTTTGTAACCCTTTATTATTGCTACTCTGGGCCTTTTAAAATTTCTTTTGGGGCCTCAGCTGAATTTTATATGGTTCTGCCAGTTTGGGGGAAATGATATCAACTTTGGCTTCAGACATATTGAAATTGAGGTGCCAGTGGGACAGTCCCATGGAGATGTCTAAAATCAGAGCTGTGCTGACCAGTACTGTAGCCACCAGCCATACGTGGTTACTGAGCACTTGAAATGTGGCTTGTCTGAATTGAAATGTTCAGATGTAAAATACACAGTAGATTTTGAAGACTTAGTATGACAAAAGAATGCCAGATATCTCATTAATAAATTTCTTGTATTGATTACATATTGAAATGATAATATTTTGATATATTGAGTCAAATAAAATATATTAAGATTACTTTTACCCCTTTTTTTAGGTGGCTATGAGGACGTTAGAAATGACAAGTATAACAATATGTGTGGCTTACATGTTGTTTCTATTGGACAGCCCTGGATTAGACACAACTGGCATTAGAGCCTACAAGGACATAACCGGGCATAAGATACATGTGGCAGAGAAGGGTTTGCTGACAGACACCTCCAGGCCCTCTGCTCCATCTTCCTGTGTTACTAGCCAGGCTGGCATTCTGAGGCTGCTCGGTGTCCTACCCAAGCCTTAGTGGGGATGGAACTGGATTTCATGGGCAATGGGGATCCAGGCAGCACTTTTGAAGCAGAGATGTCAGGATGGAGTTGTGTTCCTGAAAAGTTCACTCTGCTGCAGTGTGGAAGGGGGCTCAGAGGGCCCAGGAGGAGGGCGGGAGGCCAGGGAGGAGGTAAGGGCTGCCTTGTGGCAGGAGAGATGCTGAACTTGGAAGTTGGCAGCTACTCCCTCAACCCTTCCCCTTGTCCAGATTGTTCCCATCTTGCAAAACTTAGCTGAAGTTTCACCTTCTCCAAGAAGTCTTCCCTGGCCACAGTAGCCCATGCTTTACTACTTCTGGTTGCATGTGTGGTCTGCACCACATCTTCTATTCTGCCATTGTCAGCAGCTCCTCAACATCTGCAAGGAGAGAGGTCTTTTGCAATATCCATGTTGGCAAGTACCATATAATTTCTCCCATGAAATTTGCATGCCCCTGAGGGCCAGCCTGTGGCTCTCTCAGATCCCATATAGGGATGGCTAGTTCGCTCACTGGCTGAGCATGGTGCTGACAACACCAAGCCGAGGGTTAAGATCCACTTACCGGTCATCTTCTTTTTATAAAAAAAAAAAAAGAAGAAGAAGAAGAAATTTGCACACCAATGAAATTTGGGTGTAGGGCTGGCTGGACACAATCTTGAAGCATGTAGATTTCAGACATGACTCTCAGCAGACTCATACAGAATCATGCATCACTGTCATAAACCTCTGGTGTGTCATTCTTGAAGGGATGAGACTATGGCTAATCAATCAATATTCTAAAGGTTTACAGATCTGTCTGTCCTCCAATTGTTCTAACTCAACTGTGAGTACTCAGCAGAAGTATTCTTCTCTTCTTGGCCTAGAAGACCCTACCATCTACAGTGCTGTGTGTATACATAGTAGATATCCAGTGAATTAGCTGCAGAATGCATGTAAGCTCCACGAGGACAGCAGGGATGGGGACTACCAAGTTCAGTCTTTTCTCATGGTTACTTGGCACAAGTGTTTAGTAAATAGCTGTCGGATGGATGAATGCGATGATCTGGATGCTTATTTGAGGAGCACAAGATTTCGTTCAGTTGATTTTTGTTAGCTGGACTGTGTATGGAAGATAGGTCTGTTCACTTTGTTTACAGAATGAATCTTTAGTGGAAGGTCAAGGGGTCTTAAAAATTATAGTGAGAGGGATAAGCCTAAGAAAAAAACACAGTAGGCTGGATTCATGTGGGTTAGGGTTAGGGTTGGTCCCTCACAGATGGTATGTAGGAGACTCTGAGTGGAAATAAAGTTAATTGTATTTTTTTCCCTTCTTTTCTCTATTTTTGTTCTTTAGATTCACCGAAACCACCAGTTGCTCCCAAGCCAAAGACTGCCAGTCCACTCACGCCAGTGACCACACCCAAACTCCCTCCCTCCCCCAGGCCAGAGAGTCTTCACAGTCCACACTGCACGTCCAGGGGGCCGAAACCTCCTATCGCCCCTAAGCCCAGGCTGGCTGCCCCCAGCGAGTGGAGAGCCAGCGTGTCCGTGAACAGCTGGGGCAAATGCAGCAACGGGAAGCTGCTCTGTGCAGCCCAGGGGCTCCATGAAGGGCACCGCTCCCACCTGGAGTGCTCCGAGTCAGAGACAGACGAGGATGACATCGTGGCCCCAAGGGCTCCAGCGGGAGAGGACAAATCCAAGGACAGGGCCCGTGCGGAGAATGCAGTCCTGGCACCTCCAGATGGTGCTGGGGAAGGNGTTCACTTTGTTTACAGAATGAATCTTTAGTGGAAAGTCAAGGGGTCTTAAAAATTATAGTGAGAGGGATAAGCCTAAGAAAAAAACACAGTAGGCTGGATTCATGTGGGTTAGGGTTAGGGTTGGTCCCTCACAGATGGTATGTAGGAGACTCTGAGTGGAAATAAAGTTAATTGTATTTTTTTCCCTTCTTTTCTCTATTTTTGTTCTTTAGATTCACCGAAACCACCAGTTGCTCCCAAGCCAAAGACTGCCAGTCCACTCACGCCAGTGACCACACCCAAACTCCCTCCCTCCCCCAGGCCAGAGAGTCTTCACAGTCCACACTGCACGTCCAGGGGGCCAAAACCTCCTATCGCCCCTAAGCCCAGGCTGGCCGCCCCCAGCGAGTGGAGAGCCAGCGTGTCCGTGAACAGCTGGGGCAAATGCAGCAACGGGAAGCTGCTCTGTGCAGCCCAGGGGCTCCATGAAGGGCACCGCTCCCACCTGGAGTGCTCCGAGTCAGAGACAGACGAGGATGACATCGTGGCCCCAAGGGCTCCAGCGGGAGAGGACAAATCCAAGGACAGGGCCCGTGCGGAGAATGCAGTCCTGGCACCTCCAGATGGTGCTGGGGAAGGGGAATGTGGAGGTGGGAGCCAGGAGTGTGGTGCGGAGGGGGTGGGAGCTGGAGAGGACTCAGCTGCTCCAGGAGCCCCAGCTGAAGGGCTGCTGAGCAGAGAGGGTGAGGAAGGCGTAGACCACAGTCCTGAAAATGGGGAGGATGACTGTGACAATGACCCAGGGACAGAGGAGCAGGTGTCCACAGGTGAGGAGGAGGATCTGGTAAAGGAACACAATGTGTACAACCTGGAAGACAGAGGCCCTTGGGATGGAGAGGAGGTCTTTGGGAGTGATATTATCCTAGCTCATGTCGACTCAGAGGATCCACTGGCCCCTGGCGAGGAGTCCGGGCCCCCTGAGACTCCCGGGGAGGTGGAGGAAGATGGTGAGGAAGGCTGTGCCCATGCAGGACCAGGGGGGCCAGACGAGGGTGAGGATGGGCTCACTGAGGACACTGGGCAGGATGCAGAAGATGCCAGTGAGGAGCCCCCTGAGGATGAGTCAGCCATGGGTGTCCAGGAGGCAGGGACAGCCACAGATGACCCTGCAGTCTCTGAGGATGTTGCCTGTGAAGATTCTACAGGTGGCAAGGACCAGGTTGACCAGGATGAACTACCTGACCACAATGAGAAAACCAATCAAGAAGAAATGGCAGGAGCTACCCAGGAGGCAGAAGATGACCTGCCAGAGGGCCAGGACCCGGTGCAGGATGAACCCCCCGAGGAGAGCTGCCAGATCATTCCTTTCGAGAATGCCTGTATCGACGACTTCATGACTTCACTCACCGAGAATCCCTACGAGTTCTTCCCGACTGAGAGCACCTCCTTTTGTAGTGACAGCTACTCTCCTTTATCTGGGTCTGAGCAGGAAGGGAAGTCAGGGGTCTGTGTACAGGAGCACCCCATGGCTGGAAGTGTAGGTGGCCTGCGGGGTGGAGCCAGGGAGGGCTCCTCCGTCCCCGATGTGGTGGTCATGCCCGAGGATGCAGACACAGTGGATGACTCGCTGACCAACCCCTATGTGATTGGCCCAGGCACTTGCAGTGTGAGGGAAGATGCATCCTCCAACGGCAACGGTGGCCTGGTCCCCATTGACAGGAAGGGCATGGTCACACGGGCCCGGCCCCACTCTGCAAAAGTGGCTGGCTATGTCCCAGAAACTGTCTTGGAAGAAACTGGGCCAGAGGCCGGTCCACCAGCTGGTGTGGGAGGCACTGCCGAGCANCCCCATGGCTGGAAGTGTAGGTGGCCTGCGGGGTGGAGCCAGGGAGGGCCCCTCCGTCCCCGATGTGGTGGTCATGCCCGAGGATGCAGACACAGTGGATGACTCGCTGACCAACCCCTATGTGATTGGCCCAGGCACTTGCAGTGTGAGGGAAGATGCATCCTCCAACGGCAACGGTGGCCTGGTCCCCATTGACAGGAAGGGCATGGTCACACGGGCCCGGCCCCACTCTGCAAAAGTGGCTGGCTATGTCCCAGAAACTGTCTTGGAAGAAACTGGGCCAGAGGCCGGTCCACCAGCTGGTGTGGGAGGCACTGCCGAGCAGGCAGGAGAGACCGGGGCACCACTAGAGGGGGCGCCACTGGAGTCTGGCCGGGCCTTGCCCGTGAAGCCCAGGGCCTGCACTCTGTACCCACGGTCGTTCTCCGTGGAGGGCCGAGATGTGCCGGCGTCCATGTACCGGGAGCCAGAGGCATGTGGGTTAGATGACCGCAGGGTAAAAAGGAAGGAAGACAACCTTTCTCTGTCCTGTGTGATCGGCTCTTCCGGGAGTTTCTCCCAGAGAAGCCACCTGCCGTCCAGCGGGACCTCCACCCCGTCGTCCATGGTGGACATCCCACCCCCTTTCGACCTGGCCTGCATCACCAAAAAGCCCATCACGAAGAGCTCTCCCTCGCTTCTGATCGAGAGCGACACCCCGGACAAGCAGTCCAAGAAGAAGAAGTCGTCCTTCAAGCGGCTCCTGGCGCTGACCTTCAAGAAGAAGACAGAGAGCAAAGTGCACGTGGATGCGAGCATGTCCTCCTCCAGGTCCTCTTCGGAGTCCAGCTACCACGGGCCTTCCCGGATTCTGGAAATTGACCGCAGAAGTCTCAGTAACTCCCCCCAGCTGAAGACCCGCACTGGGAAGCTCCGGGCCACAGACTCTCCTTCCTCCCTCATCTTCTGCCGAGATGGCAAGAGGAAGGGTGTCCCCTTCAGCAGGACAGTGTCCAGAGTGGAGTCCTTCGAAGACCGCTCGCGGCCACCCTTTCTGCCCTTGCCGCTGACCAAGCCCCGGTCCATTTCATTTCCCAACGCCGACACGTCGGACTATGAGAACATCCCAGCCATGAACTCGGACTATGAGAACATCCAGATCCCGCCCCGGAGGCCTGCGAGGGCTGGCACGTTCACAAAACTGTTTGAAGATCAGAGCAGAGCCTTGTCCGCAGCAAACGAAAACGATGGCTATGTGGACATGAGCAGCTTCAATGCCTTCGAGAGCAAGCCACAGAACACAGACCAGGATGCAGAAAGGTACTGTGCAGCTCTGTTTCCTTTCTCGTTGGGCAAGAGGAGCTATCCAAGAGGCAGCTTAGGCGGAGGGGACAGAGGAGGCTTGCTTTTCTAGCCTCAGGCTCTATTTCTAGCTGTGTGACTTGGGGTGAGTGGCTTTACCTCTCTGAGCCTCAGTACTTCATCTGCGAAATAGGATTCATGCTACCTCACAGCAGAGTGAGAAGATCAGAGTAGATATCCTATGTGGGAGTGTTATATAAAATGCCAAATATGGTGCAGACGTGAGCGTTTTTATTTACATTATTTGAGGGACATTTCTAATATCTCCTAGGTAGGTGGCTTTGCTATTCCCCTCTGGGAAAGTCACAAAGAAAGAAGGTTCTGGAATCTTGCCAAACTAAATATCTTTCACCATCAGGAAAATACCCTAAATTGAGATTGATACCTTTTTATTGTGTAAATATGCACTCTATTCAACAGGTAACTACAAAAGACAATTTATTTAGATTAGGTAAGGAGTTGGTGGCGCCCTGAATTAAATTTCTGAATGGAAGTCTTTAAAGTACATCCAAGCCTGTTTATTTATTTATTTATTGGACTGATTCACTTTGGAAGGGAGCGTGAAACACTGGAGTTATTGAACAACAGTGGGGGGTTTCTGACCCCACCAAGACTGAATGCCCATTATTGATCATCCCAAGTGGACAATTGCCAAATCTTGCTATTCCTTGTACATTGTGGCAGCGCGATTTAACTTCAACCATTTACACTCTTTGGGGCACATGATCTGAATTAGTAAAAGCCAAAATGTTGTGATTTTAAAAGAAATCCTCTGATTCTTTTCTTTCATGTGCAGGGACTTAAACCAGTCCTACACAGCTATTGCTGCTAGGAATTCCTGAGGGACCCACAGTAATGAATTAGATAATGATGATTTGCAATTAGCACTACCTGTTGCTGGAGTATAGACGCTAGGAAGTTTTTGCATGCTTTATTCTCTTGAGTATTTTACATGGGTCCTCACACTGGCTCCGTCTTCTCCCTACCCCAAGCCTGGGTAAGGCTATTTATTAGATCTTTCTAGGGTGGAAAGATTTATTTGCCAGAGCAAAGGTAAACATCAACACTGTCTGAGGGGCTGAGTTTAATTTGGAGAATGTGGGCTTGTGTGAGCTGTAAGAGGGGCAGAGAGGCAGAGCTAACAAGTTCGTTGCATTAATAATTATCCCCCTCTATTATCCTTTCCCAACTCCTGCTGGCTGTTCTCTCTCAAGCCAGGTGAGTGAGCTCATTTTCTGTATGACAGCCCCTCAAAAATCGAATCTGCTTTAGCAGAATAAGATAATTTTATAGCTGGGGGGAACTTCAGACATCAGTTGGTCCTGTTACAGAGGAGGAAACTGAGGTACAGACAGGGAAAGGGACTTGCCTAAAGTCTCTCAGCAAGTTAGTGGAGAAATCAGTGTTAGGACTCAGCTTTTCTGACTCCTGGTTGTAGTGACTTATGCTAAGGCATGCCAGGTCTGGTTGTGTAGGCTGTTCACTGTGCAACCCCAAGGGCAACTCCTTCACCTTCTAATCTGTGTATGGTGCTCCTTGGGGTTGTCCATTGCACAAGCTGCTTGGTCATATGCAAAGACCCTGTTGCTTGATCTTTTTACTTTGTCCAAAAAACTCCAAAAGTATTTCCTTCGAACTAACATGAGACTAGGGGGGTAATCTGTGTATGGTGCTCCTTGGGGTTGTCCATTGCACAAGCTGCTTGGTCATATGCAAAGGCCCTGTTGCTTGATCTTTTTACTTTGTCCAAAAAACTCCAAAAGTATTTCCTTCGAACTAACATGAGACTAGGGGGGAAAAAATTCAAGAAAATGCCAGAGCTATGGCATCTAGACCATTTACTGTTTGCAGGCACTGTGTTAGGTGCCTTCCTCACATTTTGTCACATTTTGTGCTGTAGTCTAGGGCCTCGTTGAGTGTTCTGAACTGTCTAACTGTGAATTTCAAAAGCACGGTTGCGCCACTCTGATACTGTTTCGCTGAAGGCCAGACTGACTGGGATAAATCTCCCGTGCAGGGACCACATCCTCTTGGACATCAATCAGTGAGCAAAGCTTTCTTCCACTTTCCTGCATGAAACAGATGGAACCAAGGGGGTAGGAAAATCCCTGCTTTGGGCTGGAGCAGGTCTGGGCAAGGGAGGTCTGAGACCCGTCAAGTTGACAGACACAAATGTCTGCCGTGGGGCTGGGGGCCCCTGCCTCTTCACCTGAATGTGTGCTTTGAGTATCAAGTGGAGGGTGCCGCTCATCAGGGCGTGTGCACAGGGGTGATTGGGGTTGGATGGAACAAGAGGGTGGGGAGGCAGTTCCTACCGCCTTCCACTACTTGTCCTGCCCCACACCTTGCTTCAGCGTGAGGATCAGAGGCAGAAGCCAAAATAAATGTCGACAGCCCTGAAAGAAGGCAGGACAGTGCATCAGGAGACATGGAGTCAAAGCCCAAAGTCCCAGAACTTGCTGTGGGTCCCTGGAAAAGGCTGGGCCACAGTTGGCTCATCTGTAAAATGGTGAGGTTGGAGCAGTCCTGCATTTCTCAGCCATTCGCCTTTCCCGTACCACCTTGACCATTCTCTTATGCTGCCTATGCTATGATTTACCTATTGTTTTTTTGTTGTTGTTGTTCTTTGTTTTTAATAAGTCCGTCTTTTTTTACTTAAACAAATATAAAGGAAATTTTGTGTCACTATTGGGAAATGGAAAAACAGCATCAGTTACCATAAATAGAAGGCAATTGTAGAATTAAGATATAAACAAAAATACAACAAGGTGGGTAAAGTCTGCCTTGAGGTTATTACTTGCTAAGGCTGTGAGCTGGAGGCCTGGTCTCTTTGTTAAACGGGGAGAGGTGTTAAAGACATCCCGGCACCACATGGGGACTTTCTACTTGGCACAATCAGAAGGATTCAAAAGGATTGAGAAGAGAGTAACTCCCTCATGGTGTGATTCAATGTTATTTAAATCCAAGACCTTTTCCCACTAAAAGCACCTCCTTTCAAGAAATAGAGTATATAATAGCATTCAGAGAGCCCTTAGAGACCCCTAAGTTGGTTGAGCAATAGCTCAGGGTCTAATGGATGATTATAGAGTTTCTTCTGTGCACTTACTTGCTTTGAGATTGGTATACACAGATAGTAGCATTTTAGTAGCTACAATAATATTAACAATCTTCTATTTCATAAAATTGTATAAATTGTTACCTAAGTACATTTTCCCCATGATAAACGAAAGAGATTTTGTCATCCTTTAGTTTAAAATGTATCCCTAAAACATTCTTTTTTCCCTGAATTTGCCCTCATGCAAAAAAACCCAAAACAAAACAAAAAATGTTTTCAGCAGAAATCTAGTTCAATACCCTGACTTTCCAAATAGGATGCTTTATGTCCTAAGTCAGTCAGTAGTCTTGGTTAAGGGAACCCAGTCCTCACTTCTGAATATCCCACAGCAACCAAGTGTGTTGGTTACACACTTGAAGCTTAATAAACGTGTGTTGATGAATTGGTGATTTTGAGCTTACAAGAGGGAAGATGTATCGTTTATTAAGTACCTGTTTTTGGCAACACAGTGTTAGGTGCTTTGCATACACGTATTAAAAACCTACTTTGTGTTGATGAATTGGTGATTTTGAGCTTACAAGAGGGAAGATGTATCGTTTATTAAGTACCTATTTTTGGCAACACAGTGTTAGGTGCTTTGCATACACGTATTAAAAACCTACTTTAGGGCCGGCCCATGGCTCACTTGGGAGAGTGTGGTGCTGATAACATCAAGGCCATGGGTTCGGATCCCTATATAGGGGTGGCCAGTTAGCTCATTGGGTGAGAGTGGTGCTGACAACACCAACTCAAGGGTTAAGATCCACTCACTGGTCATCTTTAAAAAAAAAAAAGACTACTTTATGCAAAACACTATAGAAACTGGCTTGTCCTAAGTGTCTCCTTTCCATCTTCATCCTTGTAAATTTGGTTGTTGCATGATGATGAATCTGCTTTAGTCAGTCAGCATTATGCATCAGCACAAATCCCTAAGGCCACTTTGCCCCAACATTTTATTATGAAAATTTTCAAACTTACTGAAATGTTAAGTTTTACAGTGAATGTCCATGTGTCCACTACCTAGGTTACACCATTCACATGTTGCTGCTTTGACTTTTTTTCATCTTGCTCCATTCATATAGTTCTTGATGCATTTATGGTGGCTTTTTATGTTTACAGATGAGGACACTTTGGCTCGAGGAGGGCCTGTAAGCACTGTGGCTAAGCACGTAGGCTTCTGAGCCACGCTGCCTGAGTTTCAGTCTACACTCACAATAGATGGACTTGTACTCTTGGGTCCTGAGCATTTTCTCTCTTGCATTTCAGTGATTTCAGTCTAAGTCCTCTTCCTACCCCTGGACTGTATGTCCTCAGTGCCCACCACCTGGATCCATTATGCATTAATGGACGGAGAGAGGGATGAAAAAAAGCCAGTGCAGCAATGCGTGAGTGGTGTATTCTAGGTGGTGGACACGTGGACGTTCACATCATCTTCATTCAGAAGGCACCTCGACACCTTTGTTCTGGAAAACAGTTCACATTATCTGCAGACATGGAGCATATGTAGAGGTTATTGGGCTGTAAGGATTAAGGACTAAACACACTCACAATAGATGGACTTGTACTCTTGGGTCCTGAGCATTTTCTCTCTTGCATTTCAGTCTAAGTCCTCTTCCTACCCCTGGACTGTATGTCCTCAGTGCCCACCACCTGGATCCATTATGCATTAATGGATGGAGAGAGGGATGAAAAAAAGCCAGTGCAGCAATGCGTGAGTGGTGTATTCTAGGTGGTGGACACATGGATGTTCACATCATCTTCATTCAGAAGGCACCTCGACACCTTTGTTCTGGAAAACAGTTCACATTATCTGCAGACATGGAGAATATGTAGAGGTTATTGGGTTGTAAGGATGAAGGACTAAAGTCAAACTCCATTGGTTTAACCTCTAATTATTAGAATAGAATGTTGCACCGACTCAGCTAATCTCACTCTCTCTGCTAACATTTGTTAAGTATCTACTGATTTATTGTCTGTGTGACCTGGGACAAATTATCGACCTCTTTGTGCCTCAGTGCTTTTTTCTGTAAAAGGAGGTGATAATTTTACCTGCCTTATAACATCGTTAAAACTAAATGAATTAATACAGCATGTATTAAAACGATCAGTGAGCATTAGCTGTTATTAAATGACATGATCAAGGTTACATAGTGTGGATAATAATTTTACCTGCCTTATAACATCGTTAAAACTAAATGAATTAATACAGCATGTATTAAAATGATCAGTGAGCATTAGCTGTTATTAAATGACATGATCAAGGTTACATAGTGTGGATATAAGACTTGAATTTGATCGCAGAGGTGTGGAATCTGGGAGGGAGAGTCTCCCTTTTACTGTGGGGGTGTCTCTCTTTCTCCTCTGCCTCTCCCGCATCTCTCTCCCTCTCCCACACACACATACATGACTCTTCTGCATGTGTTTGACTCCGTCTTTAAGACATCACATGGAAAACCAGGGTCATGACTTTGTGAGCTTCAGCTGTGGGTGTGGCGTCAGCCTTACCTCTGAACACCCATGAGATAGATCCGGGCTGCAGACAGCAGCCTGAGCAATACTGATTTGGAATCATTAGCTGCCTTTTACACCAAGGACAGCCAGACCAGGGGTTTTATGATTCCATAATCATAATAGTAAAAATGTCTGTCTCTATGGCTATGACCATAACTGTTATTTCACTTGTAACTTACAGTTAGTTAGGCAGGAATTTCCAGTCCCCATTTTCCAGGAGAAAACTGAGTCTTGGGACAGTGATGTGAACCATCACAGGTAGCAGGTGGCCAAACCAAGATGGGAACAGTTTGTCTGACTCTCTGCCTAGTGCTGTTTCCACTACTACCTGTTTTCTGTAGTTGAAAAATGCCACATTGTCTGGTGTTCTTAATCCAACAGCTGTCAAGTGTCTTTCTTGCAGGAGACAGGATAACATGGCTACCCTCAAAATGTGGGCATTGTTTATTAGTCAGAGGGCTTAAGGAAAAGTGGGATACCTTGCTTGCTTTGGGTTTGTCACTCTGTTGGCAACTCATCAATAAGACAGGCTTTCCTGAAACTTGCTAATGAGGTGCTCAGATGTCTTTCCCTCCCTCAGGGCCACAGTGGTGACATTGCCCTCCTGTGGCCAGCTGTGCCTGAGGAGCAACCAGGAGCTCTCAGTTTGGAGCATGCCATCTGTTTGGGATTGTACGGCGTGGTAGGGAAGTGTCAGATGACCCAGTCCACCCAGGAGCAGCAGCTTGTGAGTGCTTGTGCCTTGCAGAGGGAGCTGTGGAAGGTCTGAGGTGCTGCACTTCAGGATTCTGTTCTGCACCTCTGGGTTGTTACAGAGCTGGTGACTGTTGGGACGCAGCTTGAATTACATACTCTAGAGTTTGTGGATGGGCCACATCATGTAGCATGCATGTGAGGAGGAGCGCAAGTCCAGAGAAGGGAATGTTTTGTCTAACTTATGATGACAATTTGAGAAATGAGTCATTCTGGGCAGGGAAGTGTGCTGAGTGTACGGTAGAAGGAGAGAGGTGGCCCAGGTACCCTCGCTGGCCTCAGTGGACTTACAGTCCAGGGGGAGGAAGAGGACTTAGACCCAAATCACTGAAGTGCAAGATAGGAAATGTTCAGAACAAAGAATAGTAGTCCAGAAGAGGACAGAATGGTTCATGGACAAGGTGGCATTTGAATGGACACTGCAGGAAAAGTAGCTTCTAACATATGGAGGTAGGAAAAGGATGTGAGAACATGTGATCAACACAGGACTCCAAGGGAAATGGCGTCATCTTTGTTCAGAGGGCACCTCAACACCTTCATTCTGGAAAACAGTTCACATCATCTGCAGACATGGAGGACATGTAGAGGACATTGGGCTGAAAGCTTTAAGGACTAAATTCAAACACCATCTCTTTCTAATTTCCAATTATTACAGTGGGATGTTGCACCAGTTAACCTGCTCCCTCCCCCTGCTAGCTCCCATCAGCATCTCCTGGCTGCTCCTGCTCTAGGTGGCAGGAGGTGAAGATCCCACCCCTGAGCATTTTCAGTCTGGTTGGGGAGGAGGCTGGAGAGAGAGGCCATTAGAGCCTAGTGTGATAAATTGAGGAAGCTCGGTTAGTGGTACAGCCAAACACTTATGGGGGTGGGGCATATCTGGGGGACAATTGAGGTGGATCTTGAAAAAAGTTCATGATGGAGCCAGACAGCCCATGAAGAGAAAGAGCTTGTGCACGAGTCTGGAGGTGAGAAAGGAAAGAGCTTGTGCACGAGTCTGGACGTGAGAAAGAAAAGACCTTGTGCACGAGTCTGGACGTGAGAAAGAAAAGAGCTTGTGCACAAGTCTGGAGGTTAGAAAGGAAAGAGCTTGTGCATGAGTCTGGAGTGTTCAGATGGAACTCAGTGTGGGAAGGCAGGTGGGGCCCAGCTGAGGGTGACTTGTGTATCGGTTTGATGAGTTCATATGTCATCCCCTGGGCAATGGGGAGTCCGTGGCAATTTTTCAACAGGGGAGTGCTGTGATGGGGGTCATGCATTGGCGCAGATACTTTGTTGGCAGGGAGGTGAATGGAGGGCAGGGAGAGATGGGAGACGAGGAAGACCAAGGTAGGGCTGTGGCCACAGGAAGGGGAGGAGTGGAGTTCTGTCTTCAGGATGTAACAGCAACTCCAGTTCTCCAGGGTCAATCAACTCTAGGGCTAGATTGTGTCTTCCTTTGCATTCCTGCATTTTTTTGTTTATCTTTTGCAGTCAGTCTTGTCCCAAATAAATAAAAGATTTGAGGTGGTTTCCAATAAAAGACATAGCAAGAAATAATAATTCAGTTTTTGAAATAAAAGTAAAAGGAGACAAGCCAAGTCATAAAGTTGGGGGAGGGAATTGTATGAGAAGTCTAGACCAAGGACAGCGACTGCAATTGAAATGCTGAAATCCAGCACAAAACGTAGCAGGAATCCCCTCTTTCATCCTCCCCACCCACCAGAGCACCCCCAGCATTACCTTAGAATGTGGTAAATATTTTGCTGAAGTGGTTCCCTAACAGTGAAGCTTGTCTTTTCTTTTTACAACTGTAGACAGTACCGCAGCAACAAATATTCACACCATTGTAAAACAAAGGTGGTTTACAGCCTCAACTACAAGTCCTCAGTGGGTATGTGGCAGAGATGCAGCTAAGCCTCCTGCTGACTAACTCCGTTGGTGCTGAGAACTTCGTGGCTGGATTTTTGGCATATCCTAGCTGTGGTATTCGTTGGTATCTTTATATCTGCCTGTAAGCCAGGAGCCTTCCTATCACTACTGTTTTTGACAAATGAACTCATGCAGAGCTTTCATTAAGTTTCATTGAAAGGACCGGAAAATGCCATAAAAATTATTATAATTTCAAAAACATCACATCCTAATGCATGTGGCTGTGCTTCTTGTTGAAATTGACTGATGAGAATATTCAGTTTTTAATTTTCCGACTTAAAATAAACCATCTGCAGCTGTTTCTTTTAGCAATAATTTTTAATTAAATGCAATAAAATTTGCAGGGAAAGACCCTAATAGGAAAACCATGTCAGAAACACACTTATTGTAACATTACTAGCACAGTGTCAAGACCCCCCACTATTCTTTTTTTCTTGCAGAGCTATAGCATGGACGAAATCCTGATTAGGTATTAATCACAACGTGGTTTTACCTTCATAACATCAGGGTTTCCCCCTGTGGGGGGTACGAAAATAATTCTCCCTAATGGAAGACAGTCTTGTTGTATGAATTCATTGGTGAAATGTCAGCAGCAGGTTTCCTTGAGCAGCTGAGCCCCAGAGGAGGAGTGGGGTCTTTGTTCCAGCCTGAATGTGGATGATCCTCGCGTTTGGGTCTCCCTTTTCCTCGCCTGTCAAATGGGATGAGCGTATTGTACACAGGATGCAGCCAGGGAGAAAAGTCATCTCTATATTTCATGCATTCCTTCAGTGAAGATGTATCTAGTGCCTGTTAGGTGCTGGGTGCTGCTCTCTCAACTTTGGATATAGCAGTGAGCAGACAGACAGGGTCCTTGCCCTGGCAGACCTCATATGCTACTGGAGAGAGGCAGACAGTGAACAAATTAATAAGTAAGCAAGAAGAAAAAAGAGCAATGTGATAGAAAGTAACTGGTGGAAGGGACCTTTTAGACAGGGCGGTCAGGGAAGGGAAATCTGAATGATGATCAGACATCTTCAGAGGGAAGGGCATTCTAGACAGATGGAACATCAGGGACAAATACACTTTGTCCTGAGGCTAGAGGCCCTTGAGGGGTTTGTGGAGAGGCAAGGAGGACAGTGTACTGGCATGCAGAAAGCACTGGGGAGGGTGGTGGGAGATGGCAGACGGGAGCCTCTGTAAATGAATTGGATTGCAGTTGAATGAGATGCCACTGGAGGGAAGTGTTAGGATCCAAAAATGTTTGAGTTATCTGAACTCTTCAGACCATTTTGCTGGACTTGTATGTTTAGGGTCAGATCAGCAAATAATTCAAAACTGCAGCAAAGAGGATTTGCTATTCAGAGTGGTTCTCAGGGTATAAAGACCTGGATTTAGGTCCCAGATCTGCCCTTGGCTATGTGATTTTGAGCATCTGGGTCTCAGGTCTGTCTCCCACCTGTAACTGCTCTGGAATGGTTTGGAACGAGTGGTTCTGAGTTCCCCCATCTGAGGTTCTCAGGGTATAAAGACCTGGATTTAGGTCCCAGATCTGCCCTTGGCTATGTGATTTTGAGTATCTGGGTCTCAGGTCTGTCTCCCACCTGTAACTGCTCTGGAATGGTTTGGAACGAGTGGTTCTGAGTTCCCCCATCTGAGAGCTGTTTACACAAGATAGTGGTAGTCCAGGAAACCAAGAGGAGACTGACTCAGCTATACCTGAGGGAGGGTAAGGGGTGATAAGGTTGAAAAGGTTCTTGAAAAGTAATGTGCTAAATTTGGATTCATACTCCCTATGTGAATCAATTTGATCTGTGAGCAGCTAGGAGCTATTGAAGGTTTTAGAGTAAGGGAGTGCTATGATCAGCTAGTACTTTAGCATAATTACTGTCAGCTGTGTGGGGTAGAATGGAGGAAAAGCCGCCACCACAAAAAGGTGTCTAAACCTCAAGGCATGA
>NW_007726296.1:360070-390223 GCF_000696425.1 Galeopterus variegatus | reverse complement strand
ACACTCACAATAGATGGACTTGTACTCTTGGGTCCTGAGCATTTTCTCTCTTGCATTTCAGTGATTTCAGTCTAAGTCCTCTTCCTACCCCTGGACTGTATGTCCTCAGTGCCCACCACCTGGATCCATTATGCATTAATGGACGGAGAGAGGGATGAAAAAAAGCCAGTGCAGCAATGCGTGAGTGGTGTATTCTAGGTGGTGGACACGTGGACGTTCACATCATCTTCATTCAGAAGGCACCTCGACACCTTTGTTCTGGAAAACAGTTCACATTATCTGCAGACATGGAGCATATGTAGAGGTTATTGGGCTGTAAGGATTAAGGACTAAACTCAAACTCCATTGGTTTAACCTCTAATTATTAGAATAGAATGTTGCACCGACTCAGCTAATCTCACTCTCTCTGCTAACATTTGTTAAGTATCTACTGATTTATTGTCTGTGTGACCTGGGACAAATTATCGACCTCTTTGTGCCTCAGTGCTTTTTTCTGTAAAAGGAGGTGATAATTTTACCTGCCTTATAACATCGTTAAAACTAAATGAATTAATACAGCATGTATTAAAATGATCAGTGAGCATTAGCTGTTATTAAATGACATGATCAAGGTTACATAGTGTGGATGTAAGACTTGAATTTGATCGCAGAGGTGTGGAATCTGGGAGGGAGAGTCTCCCTTTTACTGTGGGGGTGTCTCTCTTTCTCCTCTGCCTCTCCCGCATCTCTCTCCCTCTCCCACACACACATACATGACTCTTCTGCATGTGTTTGACTCCGTCTTTAAGACATCACATGGAAAACCAGGGTCATGACTTTGTGAGCTTCAGCTGTGGGTGTGGCGTCAGCCTTACCTCTGAACACCCATGAGATAGATCCGGGCTGCAGACAGCAGCCTGAGCAATACTGATTTGGAATCATTAGCTGCCTTTTACACCAAGGACAGCCAGACCAGGGGTTTTATGATTCCATAATCATAATAGTAAAAATGTCTGTCTCTATGGCTATGACCATAACTGTTATTTCACTTGTAACTTACAGTTAGTTAGGCAGGAATTTCCAGTCCCCATTTTCCAGGAGAAAACTGAGTCTTGGGACAGTGATGTGAACCATCACAGGTAGCAGGTGGCCAAACCAAGATGGGAACAGTTTGTCTGACTCTCTGCCTAGTGCTGTTTCCACTACTACCTGTTTTCTGTAGTTGAAAAATGCCACATTGTCTGGTGTTCTTAATCCAACAGCTGTCAAGTGTCTTTCTTGCAGGAGACAGGATAACATGGCTACCCTCAAAATGTGGGCATTGTTTATTAGTCAGAGGGCTTAAGGAAAAGTGGGATACCTTGCTTGCTTTGGGTTTGTCACTCTGTTGGCAACTCATCAATAAGACAGGCTTTCCTGAAACTTGCTAATGAGGTGCTCAGATGTCTTTCCCTCCCTCAGGGCCACAGTGGTGACATTGCCCTCCTGTGGCCAGCTGTGCCTGAGGAGCAACCAGGAGCTCTCAGTTTGGAGCATGCCATCTGTTTGGGATTGTACGGCGTGGTAGGGAAGTGTCAGATGACCCAGTCCACCCAGGAGCAGCAGCTTGTGAGTGCTTGTGCCTTGCAGAGGGAGCTGTGGAAGGTCTGAGGTGCTGCACTTCAGGATTCTGTTCTGCACCTCTGGGTTGTTACAGAGCTGGTGACTGTTGGGACGCAGCTTGAATTACATACTCTAGAGTTTGTGGATGGGCCACATCATGTAGCATGCATGTGAGGAGGAGCGCAAGTCCAGAGAAGGGAATGTTTTGTCTAACTTATGATGACAATTTGAGAAATGAGTCATTCTGGGCAGGGAAGTGTGCTGAGTGTACGGTAGAAGGAGAGAGGTGGCCCAGGTACCCTCGCTGGCCTCAGTGGACTTACAGTCCAGGGGGAGGAAGAGGACTTAGACCCAAATCACTGAAGTGCAAGATAGGAAATGTTCAGAACAAAGAATAGTAGTCCAGAAGAGGACAGAATGGTTCATGGACAAGGTGGCATTTGAATGGACACTGCAGGAAAAGTAGCTTCTAACATATGGAGGTAGGAAAAGGATGTGAGAACATGTGATCAACACAGGACTCCAAGGGAAATGGCGTCATCTTTGTTCAGAGGGCACCTCAACACCTTCATTCTGGAAAACAGTTCACATCATCTGCAGACATGGAGGACATGTAGAGGACATTGGGCTGAAAGCTTTAAGGACTAAATTCAAACACCATCTCTTTCTAATTTCCAATTATTACAGTGGGATGTTGCACCAGTTAACCTGCTCCCTCCCCCTGCTAGCTCCCATCAGCATCTCCTGGCTGCTCCTGCTCTAGGTGGCAGGAGGTGAAGATCCCACCCCTGAGCATTTTCAGTCTGGTTGGGGAGGAGGCTGGAGAGAGAGGCCATTAGAGCCTAGTGTGATAAATTGAGGAAGCTCGGTTAGTGGTACAGCCAAACACTTATGGGGGTGGGGCATATCTGGGGGACAATTGAGGTGGATCTTGAAAAAAGTTCATGATGGAGCCAGACAGCCCATGAAGAGAAAGAGCTTGTGCACGAGTCTGGAGGTGAGAAAGGAAAGAGCTTGTGCACGAGTCTGGACGTGAGAAAGAAAAGACCTTGTGCACGAGTCTGGACGTGAGAAAGAAAAGAGCTTGTGCACAAGTCTGGAGGTTAGAAAGGAAAGAGCTTGTGCATGAGTCTGGAGTGTTCAGATGGAACTCAGTGTGGGAAGGCAGGTGGGGCCCAGCTGAGGGTGACTTGTGTATCGGTTTGATGAGTTCATATGTCATCCCCTGGGCAATGGGGAGTCCGTGGCAATTTTTCAACAGGGGAGTGCTGTGATGGGGGTCATGCATTGGCGCAGATACTTTGTTGGCAGGGAGGTGAATGGAGGGCAGGGAGAGATGGGAGACGAGGAAGACCAAGGTAGGGCTGTGGCCACAGGAAGGGGAGGAGTGGAGTTCTGTCTTCAGGATGTAACAGCAACTCCAGTTCTCCAGGGTCAATCAACTCTAGGGCTAGATTGTGTCTTCCTTTGCATTCCTGCATTTTTTTGTTTATCTTTTGCAGTCAGTCTTGTCCCAAATAAATAAAAGATTTGAGGTGGTTTCCAATAAAAGACATAGCAAGAAATAATAATTCAGTTTTTGAAATAAAAGTAAAAGGAGACAAGCCAAGTCATAAAGTTGGGGGAGGGAATTGTATGAGAAGTCTAGACCAAGGACAGCGACTGCAATTGAAATGCTGAAATCCAGCACAAAACGTAGCAGGAATCCCCTCTTTCATCCT
Organism: Galeopterus variegatus; assembly: GCF_000696425.1. Classification (NCBI taxonomy): domain Eukaryota; kingdom Metazoa; phylum Chordata; class Mammalia; order Dermoptera; family Cynocephalidae; genus Galeopterus; species Galeopterus variegatus. The sequence goes on along the minus strand of NW_007726296.1, from coordinate 386,921 downwards.
CCCCACCCACCAGAGCACCCCCAGCATTACCTTAGAATGTGGTAAATATTTTGCTGAAGTGGTTCCCTAACAGTGAAGCTTGTCTTTTCTTTTTACAACTGTAGACAGTACCGCAGCAACAAATATTCACACCATTGTAAAACAAAGGTGGTTTACAGCCTCAACTACAAGTCCTCAGTGGGTATGTGGCAGAGATGCAGCTAAGCCTCCTGCTGACTAACTCCGTTGGTGCTGAGAACTTCGTGGCTGGATTTTTGGCATATCCTAGCTGTGGTATTCGTTGGTATCTTTATATCTGCCTGTAAGCCAGGAGCCTTCCTATCACTACTGTTTTTGACAAATGAACTCATGCAGAGCTTTCATTAAGTTTCATTGAAAGGACCGGAAAATGCCATAAAAATTATTATAATTTCAAAAACATCACATCCTAATGCATGTGGCTGTGCTTCTTGTTGAAATTGACTGATGAGAATATTCAGTTTTTAATTTTCCGACTTAAAATAAACCATCTGCAGCTGTTTCTTTTAGCAATAATTTTTAATTAAATGCAATAAAATTTGCAGGGAAAGACCCTAATAGGAAAACCATGTCAGAAACACACTTATTGTAACATTACTAGCACAGTGTCAAGACCCCCCACTATTCTTTTTTTCTTGCAGAGCTATAGCATGGACGAAATCCTGATTAGGTATTAATCACAACGTGGTTTTACCTTCATAACATCAGGGTTTCCCCCTGTGGGGGGTACGAAAATAATTCTCCCTAATGGAAGACAGTCTTGTTGTATGAATTCATTGGTGAAATGTCAGCAGCAGGTTTCCTTGAGCAGCTGAGCCCCAGAGGAGGAGTGGGGTCTTTGTTCCAGCCTGAATGTGGATGATCCTCGCGTTTGGGTCTCCCTTTTCCTCGCCTGTCAAATGGGATGAGCGTATTGTACACAGGATGCAGCCAGGGAGAAAAGTCATCTCTATATTTCATGCATTCCTTCAGTGAAGATGTATCTAGTGCCTGTTAGGTGCTGGGTGCTGCTCTCTCAACTTTGGATATAGCAGTGAGCAGACAGACAGGGTCCTTGCCCTGGCAGACCTCATATGCTACTGGAGAGAGGCAGACAGTGAACAAATTAATAAGTAAGCAAGAAGAAAAAAGAGCAATGTGATAGAAAGTAACTGGTGGAAGGGACCTTTTAGACAGGGCGGTCAGGGAAGGGAAATCTGAATGATGATCAGACATCTTCAGAGGGAAGGGCATTCTAGACAGATGGAACATCAGGGACAAATACACTTTGTCCTGAGGCTAGAGGCCCTTGAGGGGTTTGTGGAGAGGCAAGGAGGACAGTGTACTGGCATGCAGAAAGCACTGGGGAGGGTGGTGGGAGATGGCAGACGGGAGCCTCTGTAAATGAATTGGATTGCAGTTGAATGAGATGCCACTGGAGGGAAGTGTTAGGATCCAAAAATGTTTGAGTTATCTGAACTCTTCAGACCATTTTGCTGGACTTGTATGTTTAGGGTCAGATCAGCAAATAATTCAAAACTGCAGCAAAGAGGATTTGCTATTCAGAGTGGTTCTCAGGGTATAAAGACCTGGATTTAGGTCCCAGATCTGCCCTTGGCTATGTGATTTTGAGCATCTGGGTCTCAGGTCTGTCTCCCACCTGTAACTGCTCTGGAATGGTTTGGAACGAGTGGTTCTGAGTTCCCCCATCTGAGGGCTGTTTACACAAGATAGTGGTAGTCCAGGAAACCAAGAGGAGACTGACTCAGCTATACCTGAGGGAGGGTAAGGGGTGATAAGGTTGAAAAGGTTCTTGAAAAGTAATGTGCTAAATTTGGATTCATACTCCCTATGTGAATCAATTTGATCTGTGAGCAGCTAGGAGCTATTGAAGGTTTTAGAGTAAGGGAGTGCTATGATCAGCTAGTACTTTAGCACAATTACTGTCAGCTGTGTGGGGTAGAATGGAGGAAAAGCCGCCACCACAAAAAGGTGTCTAAACCTCAAGGCATGATAACAGGACTTAGTTTCTTCAGCCTCTGTAGTGTGATGGCGTTTCAGCCATGACTATAGCACGTGGCTCAGAGCAGAATAAACCCAAGCTCTGGCTAGTCTGGAACTCTCCAGCATAGGGGTTCTCATGGTGGGTGATGGCATTTTGTTGGCACAGGTGACACAGCAGGAAGAGAGAATAATCTCAAGTCTGACTCTGCCCCTTACCTTATTGTCTGGTCTGAGCCTTGGTTCCCTCACACGTACAGGGGGTGCAATGGTGCCTTCATCACTGAGCCACTGTGAGGAGTCAGAGAGAGAACGCACGTCCAAGGGCTTAGGGATAGTAACACTGTCAGTCTTTTATTTTGCTGCCAGGAGTGGAGGCAAATCGACACTGTTGCATGTGAAGCTGTATTGAGTGCTCACTATATGCCAGGCACTGTCTTAGACCCTTTATGAGTTAATTCAGGTAATCTTAAAAACAACCCTGAGGTTAAGTTCAGGACCCAAGGTCACACAGCTGGTGAGCAGCAGAGCCGGAATTTTAACTCAGGCAGTCTCCAGTACCCCGCTCTCGATTATGCTGTGAGGGTCTTTATCACTGTACATGCATCATTTCATTTAATTTGCTGAATGTCCCTTTGGGGGTAGTTATCTAGTTTTATTTTTTCCATAGAAGAGGAAACTGAGGTTCCGAGCGGTGACATGACTTGTAAGATAGTGAATGATGGAGCTAGGACCAGAAGGAAGAGGTCTGTAGGTAGGGGTTCTTCCCTCTTTCTGGTTCACCCCTTTTGAGGGCTTCCCAACTGGAATTGATCCTGCAGGTGTCAAAGTGAAGATACACAGTAGGGCATGATCTTCAGAATGGAAATGTCCTTATCATAGGTATTCAGAATTGGATAGCTTATGATGGCTGGCCACGAGCTTGGATCCACGTGGCCAGGGGATGATGTAGAAACTAGAGAGAGAGAGAACAGTACACACTGTTGCAGCAACAAAGGAATGATATTATGCAGAAGGTTAACGCTTCCTTAGATCGCCTGGCTACGCTCAGGAAGGGCCCTTGGGGATTTTATCATCCCTGCTCACGACGCTCCAGGTCAACAGGACAAAAAGCTCATAATAATTTCTGAGTGATGAATGAATGTGTTTCATGTGGTTCCTGGAGAATGCTGCAAGACAGTCCAGCCTTGGAGAGATGAGGGCGGCCACCGAGCCATGTGTCGGGGAATACTGAGCTTGTGCTGAGAATAACGGTGCTGGCCTGTCTTGGAGAGGCCTTGGGCTTTGGCAGTTTTCCTGAGAGATGAATGTCTCAGAAATGAGATTGTTTTTCGGGATGACGTGGCTGGTCTCTATGTAAACAGACCTGTTCTCTACATGCATGGGGTTGGTTTAGAGCCCTGGATAGGGCCCAAGGGAAGTTTCTCCAGGTCACGGCATGACCCAAGAACTTGAAATTTTGGGTTTTCTTGCATGACTTTAATTATGAAAACAAGACACCAAAAAAAACTAACAAAAAAGGTCCCGCCTTACAGAATCTGCTGTGGAACCTTAAGCTCTGCTGTGCTCTGCTATGGTGAGACTTTCTCGCATTGAGAGGTGTGTCCAGCAGTGTTGTCCTGTGAGGTGGTGAGCTGCCCATCAGAGTCAGTAATTAAACACTAGTGGAAAGGAATTAAACACAGAATCTATCATAAGGCTGTCGTGACTTGCACACACGAGGAAGTCTGAGCTCTTGGGGCCGTTTTTGGTCAGGCAGAGTCCCAAGGAAGCAGGTAGGCTGCTATAGCTTCTGCCTCTGCAGCCCCCAGGGGGTTCCAGGCCCCAAGGCTGGAGAGCCTGAGGAGATTGTAGGAAGGCTTATTATCAGCTCTGAGACTGGTTCCAAAAGGCACTTCCTGGTGCACTGCACGCAGTTTTCATGCCCAATGCCCACTTTGCCCGTATCCTCTGAAATGCTAAGACTCACCTGCTGAAAAGGCAGCACTGGGAAGGCGGCAGCCCCTGGCACGGGCTGCCCAGGGAGGAGTCCTCCTCCTGGAGTCGAGTCAAGGGCCCGGCTGAGGTGAGGTGGGGTGGAAGGGTGGTTACTTGTTGCTCCTTGGGGCTTCTTCCCACACCTGATCGAGGTGGTTTTCAAACTTTCTGTTGTAGCACGGTCCTTTTTCAGATGAAATCTTACTTGGAATTCCAACACAGAAGGCAAGGGGTTGTTATTATAATTCTCTTTCATAAGTTCACATTTTTAATACTTAATAGGAACTCAATTAATGAGCTTTGTAATGATGAATAGAACTCTTGAAAATTGGGAGTTATGGGTTGCAGTGCTGCTCTTATAGCCTAGTGAGGGGTGAAGACTGTGTGAAGTGAGAGGTTGTGGGGGTTGAGAGTGTGTTCTCTAGAGGTAGATGACTGAGTTCAAATCCCAGCTCTGCCACTTACTAGCTGTGTGTCCTTGGGCAAATTACTTAACCTCTATGTGCCTCAGCCTCCTCATTTGTTAAAAAAAAAAGGAAAATGACACTTAGCTACCTTAAGGAGATGCTGTGAGGATTGAATGAGTTAACATTTGCAAAGAATTTAGGAAGAGAGCCTGGTATGCTGTAAGTGCTCAGTGCATTTTAACTATTATTATTAACACTGTATTGGTGTATGCATCCATGAAATTCAAAGTAGAACCCTCATTCACAGGAGCCTAGGATTTCTGAAGAATGCAATCTGAAAACCCCACCTCATCTCATTTAATCTGGGCAGTCTTCTTTTTAATAAAAGCTGTCTTCCCTGTACTAACCAGCTGCCAAAAGAAACCCAAAAAATTAGGAAATGCAAGCTATCTATTGGATATACATATTTATAAGTCTTCTTCGTCAGTAATTTAATCAGTGGTTTACAGAACTCTGTGCCAGACCCAGTAGGGGAGGTGGAGAAATGGTGGTCCCTGCCTGTCTTTCAAAAACAGGTCTTCTGTTCTGTTGAGGGAGAGAAGCTGTAGGTGTGACAGGTTAAGAAGCAGTTTAAGGGGTAAATAACTATTAGATCATAAATTCCTGGATTGTGCTACCTCCTCACTGTAGTCTTACAGGGGCCCCTGTCAGACAGAGGGTTTGGGAAATACCGACGAGGGGGAGGGGCTGAAGAGCAGAAAAGAACTGGAGGCCACGAGGGTGTTGCCCAGGATCACACAGCTGGCAGGTAGCAGAGCCCGACTTGCAACTCAGCAGCATCTGCTGGGACACCACCATCCACATGTTCTGTGAAGAATCAAGGTGGGCAAGAGCTGAGTCCCTCACGAGGGTGTTGCCCAGGATCACACAGCTGGCAGGTAGCAGAGCCCGACTTGCAACTCAGCGGCATCTGCTGGGACACCACCATCCACATGTTCTGTGAAGAATCAAGGTGGGCAAGAGCTGAGTCCCTGGGGTGACCTGGGACACAGTGTGGCAGGTCATGCGCCACACCTGGAGCACTGCTCTGGGTGATAACAAGACAGGAGGGTGATGTCATGCAGCTAGGGATTGTTCTGGGCCACGCTCCCCTCCCGGGAAACTGCTTGTAAATGCTGCATCTGGTTTCCAGGGAGGTCCCTGGTCCAAACCCAAGTTTCCTTGCAGGCCTGAGGCCAGAGGTCAGGGCTGGGTTCAGAGCTGCAGAGTGAGTCAGTGGCTTAGTGGGGATCAGAGAGTTTCCGAAGTTGCTCAGCCTCTGGGATAAAGAGGCCTTCCCCAGCCCCAGCCCACATGGCCTCAGGCTCCAGGAGGCCGGAGGTCCCCCTCCAGCAGCAATGAGAGCGCAGAGACCTTCGTGCTTTGCATCCCCCAGCCCCGACTTTTAGGTTTTCTTTGACTCTTCCCTCACTCCCAGCCTTGAGGGAGGGAGATTCAAGATTCCACCCAGTCTGTCTGAACCCCTCTTATTTACAGAGGAGGAACTTGAGGCCCAGACGGGGGAAGAGAGAAGGGCTGGGAGTTGGTCCCTTGATGAGCCACGCTGCCACCCTCCTACTTGCACAGGAGAATGATGGAGAGGTCAATGAGGACAGAGGGGGAAGGGCACACCACTGGTGGTGGTGGGGGGTCTCAGACACTGTATTACATGCTGGGAGGTGTTCCCCAGACCCCAGCAGGTAGTGCCCCCCTCACTGACCGCCTCCCCCACCCAGGAGTTGCTCGCTTTCATCTCTGCATCTCTGCATAGACTCTTCACCTGTGTTGTTTGTGCAGCCGTCTCTCTTGCCATGCTGTGAGCCCCACCAGTGCATCACCACACACAGCTCATCCTGGCATCCCCAGCACTTCGTGTAGGGCTTGGGACCTGGAGGCTGAAGGGCACTGTGTCAGCCCAGGAGAGCACACCTGCCCATACTGAACTTTCATTGTGCAGGTCCCCTCCGGCCTTGTTGGTGCACCAGCTGCTGGAAACCAGGGAGCACAGCAGGCGACAGCCCTGCCCTCGTGGTGTCGATACTCCGCCTGGAAGGCAGACCTGAAGTGCCTGATCGCATGGTCACTCTTTTACACCCAGTCATGCTGAGTGTGTGGAGAAATGCAGGGAGCCCGAAGAGCTTCTAGCAGGAGCCCTAACTTGTGGCCAGAGAAGGCCCCTGGGAAAATGAGTCATGGGCTTGGTCCTAAAATTAACTTGGTAGAAGGAGTTGATAGAGGGACAGGGTCAGGAAGAGCATTCCAGGCCCAGGGAGCAGCATGTGCACAAGGATCCTATGAGAAATGTATTGTTCCCATTTCACAGATGAGGAAACTGAGGCTCAGGGCAGGAAAGTGATTTGCCTGAGGTCACACGAGTTACAAGAGGGGAAGCTGGGATTCTCATGCAGGACTGTCTGATTCCAGAGCCCACACTCTTTCTCCTGCTGAATCTGCCCCGAACGAGGAAGGAAGCCCGAGCTGCCTGGGTTTCTGTCGTCATTGGCTGAGCCAAAGCCCTCAGTCCCCACCTAGGTGGGTCACACTCCACGCCTTCCCCACACCCTGGGGCTCGCCCACTCCCAGCTCCTTCCTCCTCTCCTGTGCTCTGCGTCCCACCCCTGTTTTGGCTTCTGTCTCCTGTGGGATCCAGGCCTCTGTTTCCTCAGCCATACAGTGAGGGAGTCGGACAACAGAATTTCTCAGGTTCCTGACTGTCTGTGATTTCACTACATATGAGTCTGACCTTGGAAAACATTTGTGAGCCTATCTTGAAAGAAAGATTCAAATCAGTTTCAGGAGCATTCACTGGGCATGTACTGTGTGCGAGCCCCTGCAGGATTGGAAGCTGGGAATCACAGATGTGGCTCAGACAGAAGGTCTCAGAGGAAGGCAGATCCATAAACAGCTGATCAGACAGGACCGTAAGGGTGATAGGAAAGTGAACACTATTCTGGCAGCACAGAAAGAGCAGCCAAGTGCTTTGAAGAAAAGCCTTCCCTGAGGAGTTTGCAGGGTTAAGATGGACATTTGAGCTGGACTAGAAGGGTGAGTTAGAATTTTCAAGGGGAAGGAGGGTGGAAGGGCATTCCAAGCAGAAGGGGAGGCATGCACAGAGCCACAGGGGTCATAACGGGCCTAGGGTGCATGAAGACTGAGGACGAACCTGCAGAAGGGACGAGCCTGCGGAAGGGATGGACAGAAGGTGAGAGTTTAGAGCCCCAAGCTCAAGGGCCTGAAGTTCAGAGTCGAAGCAGAGGGCTAAGGACCTTGGTCAGCAGCTCAGCAGCAGATCCAGGACCCTGAGACTGTCCCTGCCCCTGCTTCCTTCAGTGTACTACCCCCTGCCTTTTACAGCCTTAATCAAAGCTGTCTGAGATTTAGTGTAAGACTCCCAAGCCCCACAGTTGCAGAGGGGGAGGTGTGAGTGCAGCGATGTCTTTGGAGACTGGGGTCTGGCTGCCCTCAGCTGTCCTAGAAGAGGTGGCTGCTCCACTCAAGGAAGCTCCATTCTCAAGTTGCTTCTAGTCCACGATGCCTCAGTGGTGACAGGCATAAATTAGTTTCCTTTGAGTAGGCCGATTAGAGCTAACAGCTGGGGGAAAGGTGTATTTAGGTGGCACTGGCCCAAGGACTGGCTTTCTCTAGGTTTTGCAGCTTTTCGGAATCCCACTTCTGCTCTGTCTTTGACCTGAGGACCAGCTGGTGTTTGTATAAAGTCCAGCTCTGTGTGGACCCTCCTCTTCCCACAGAGGTGGAGCCGGGCTGGGAAATAATTGCAGGCTCTGTGAAGCACCACGTCTAAAGTGATTGATTATGGTCATTCTCAAAGGTGTTCATTGTGTTTTACAGTTTGGTTTTAGGCTCCTTGGCTCTGTGTCTCTTGCTGTGAAAGCTTCCTGCTATTCCAGTTTCTGGGCCTCAGTTTCCCCATTTACAAAATGAAGGGTTTGAAGGTGTTCATTGTGTTTTACAGTTTGGTTTTAGGCTCCTTGGCTCTGTGTCTCTTGCTGTGTAAGCTTCCTGCTATTCCAGTTTCTGGGCCTCAGTTTCCCCATTTACAAAATGAAGGGTTTGGCTAAGTGATTTCCCAGGGCTGTTCTGAGTCTGAGATGACATATTCAGATTCTATTGCTGCTGTAGAAATTTACCACAAATTTAGTGGCTTAAAACAACATCTATTTTTTATCTCACAGTTCTGTGGATCAGAAGTCCAGTGGGCTCAGCCGGGTACTCGGCTTAGGGTCTGATGAGGCCAAAATTGAGGTGTCGGCTGGTCTGGGCTCTTCTCTGGAGGTTGTGGAGGAGAATCCACTTGCAAGTTCATTCAGGGTGTTGGCTGACTTCCATTCTGGGTAGGACCGAGGTCCCTGTTTTCCTGCTGACTGTCAGCCGGAGCTGGTCTTTGCTCCTAAAGGCTGCCTGCATTTTTTCTCGTGCTTTCCATGTGGCCCTCTCCATCAATGGCAAGTTGAGTCTTTGCCATGCTCTGAATCTGACTCCAGCCAGAGAAAGTTCTCTGCTTTTAAGGACGTTTGTGATTACATTGGGTCCACCTAGATAGTCTGGGATAATCTCCCGATTATATGTCTGTAACCTTATGTACATCTGCAAAGTCCATTTCACAATGTAATGCAAGATATTCATAGGTTCCAGGATTAGGGTGTGGACATATTTGAGTGCTGTTATTCTGTCCTACTACAGTTCACCCTCTGACCCCCAGAGATTCATGTCCATCTCGAATGCAAAATGCATTCACTTCATCCCAAGGTCCCCAAAGTTCTCATACCATGACAGCATCAGCTCCACAAATCTCATCGGAATCTCATCAGCTCCAAAGTCCTAAATCCCATTACCTAAAATCACCTAATTCATGTATGAGTGAGGCTGTGGGTATGATCCATCCCAGGGCATAATCCCTCTCTATGAAACTGGGAAACTAAAGCAATAAGTTATCTGCTCTCAAATGCAGTGATGGGACCAGTTATAGACATGGCAATTCAGAAAGGGAAAAATCAGAAGGTAAAACAGGGTCAGAAGATGTTCCCGGGGTCTCACATCCCTCTCTCAAAACTGCAGCAAGAAAACACAACAGCACCAACAGTTTCCCAGCCCCTCCACCTTCCCGCCTCTGCAGGCAGCGGCTGGCCGCAAGTACACCAGGGCTCTCTGGCCCTGTCTTCGGGGTCTTGGAGTACACAGTATACAGCTTTGTGTCAGTTGGTTAGAAACAGTAGGAAATTTAATTGAAATGTAACAGATGGGATTTGGGAAAACTTAAGGGTGATGTTTGATTTGAAAAGGGTTTGTTAGACCAAGAAAGGAAAAGCATGTGTTTCCAGCACCTCCTCCTTCCTTTCCTCCACACCAGCAAGTGGAAATTGCGTATACTTTCACAAACATTCGATCTGCTGCTTCCTGGCTGGGTAGAATTGGGGAATTCATTTCACCTCTCTGAGCCTTGGTCTTCTCCACTCTAAATTGCAGGTGTAGTACCTCATAGACCTGTTGCGAAGATCGAATGGAATAGTACGTGAAGAGTGTTTTGTAAACTTCATCTGTTTGCAAATTGTAGCTGTATTTGAGGGCTGGGCCCTGGTGTGCCACCTGGGGGCAGGGCAGTGTCCCAGGAGGTTTGGTCAACATGAGACCTTCTCCTCCTCCTTTAGAATGACACCCCCACCACCCCCTAGTGATAATCTAACTGGTGAGTGTTTAGAGGACAAGAGGTAGAAGACCCTGCCTTGGGGGGCACAGCACAGGGTCACAGTTGTCTCAACAATGGCCACAGAGGAGGAAACCATGCTGTTGGAATAGCCCAGCAGGAGAGAAATTTAGCAGGTCCATTTTGGTTCAAAACCCATTTTAAAAAATGTTTTATGAAAGGTCACATGCAGTCCAAAACTTCAGCTCTGCAGAGAAAAATTAAATCTCACATGACTGAGCCCCCTCCCCAGATACAGTATGCATGTACAGACATCCACAGAAACACAGACACCTTGCTGACATAATCACTATTAGTGTTGGGTTGTATTTTGTTCTTGACGTGTGAATGTACGAGGGTACTTCAAAAAGTTGGAGGAAAAATAGAATTACGATATAATGAATCTTTCCATGAAGTTTTTGAACTACCCTCAGATATAGGGTGTGTTTAACATGGATGTGGTCACGGTCATGCATAAAATCTCTTCTCTTATTTTATTTAACTATATTTTGTAAGCATCTGCCTATATTATAAAATAACTTACTAAATTAATAAAAATTACTACCAGTCGGTGGTAGGCTCTGCAGTTATAGCAGTAGCAAGTGATTGTACATTCAGTTGTGTGGCCCTGCCTGGAATCAGTGTACCCATTCCCTTTAATGGTGTACTTGAGTGCTTGTGACATTTCACTGTTTTGTAAAGAATGTTCAGGTGAACCTATTCGAAATGAAAGCTTTTCCAGCATTTGGTTTCTTTCCATGAGAGATGGCAGGGTCAAAGGGTGTCACACACTGCCAAAGTGCTCTCCCGAGGGTATGCACAGCAATCACCTGGGCTTGCCCAGTCGGGCCCACCTGGGATGGGAACTGTCCTACCAGCAAGGGTGGTGAGGAATCACCATGACTAGGATTGATAAAGGACAGTGGCAGTTATCATCGCAAAGTCCTGTTAGGTGTGGGATGAGCATTCACCATTTCCAGCCTGCCTCTGTTTGGACGAGCTTGGCAAGTGTGCTTAGGAGCTGGGGCTCTCTGGGTCAAATGCTGCTCTGCCGCAGTTTGTATCAAGTTCTGGAGGGCTAATGAGCTGAGATGGTCGGTCAGTGTGAATAATTCAAGATTCTGAGACACAGACGGGATTACTGGAGAGAGGAAGGAGATAAACAGGCTTAGTTAAGGAGCAGACTTTTTTTTTTTAAAGGATAAGATTTCAGAAAAGATACAGGAAAAGTCACACGCCAAAGGGCATGGATATAACTGACAATTGTCCTTTCTCCCTTATCTAGGAAGGACACGAGTGGGGGGAGGGGTTCTGAGCCGTTTCCCAGGCTGGGATCTGAGCGCAAAAGGAAGCCCTGTCACTAGACAGTGTAATTGAGGGGTACCTGCCCCCAGAACACCCACTCTCCTGCCTGCTCCCCGTACATTCCCAGTCGCTTGTTCCTGGGGCTTTAGAAGCTCCCTGCTTCGTCCCACAGTGGGCCGGGGTCCCAGACCCTGGCTTTCTGCTGTTCTTTCTTCCCGAAGAGGACTCAGGCAGTTGCTAAAATCCAGATGTTTGGCTTCTGTCTCTGCCCGGCACAGTGTTGGGCCAGAGAGTTAAGTCTGGGGTGTGCTTTTGTCCTGAAAAGGCATCCCGGCCTGGGCAGCTGCAGATTTCTGGGACCCAGTGAAATATAACTACACGTCCCCATGTTGAAATGCCAAGTTGTCCTCAGACCAACTCACAGTGTTCCCAGCCAGGCCGTTCCACCATTTCCCTCCAGGGAGTCCAAAGGGAGCTTCTCCTTAGACCTTAGACCTCAGGACCACATCTCCCCTACCCCCCACCACACATGTGGTCAGCTGCCTGGGGGCTGGAAACAACTTTACTGGGGGACCAGGAACATCTCTGTGTGGCCTCCTTCCCCGTCACCAGAGCACAGGCACAGTCAGGGTCGCGGAGGCCAGCTTGGCTCAGGTGTCTGACCCCCACCCAGACCTACCCCGCCACATCTCAGGTTTCTGGGGGCACATGCTCCCTCTGCTTGAGAGCCTGCTTATCAGGGCCCCCCATGCTTGTCAGGGCCCCCCATCCTCCCAACTTCCCTCTGCTCCCTTCTGTGTCCCTCAGAACCAGCCAAACGGAACTCCGTCCTGTTCTCTTGCAGGTCCTGAGCGTTCTGACCTCTGTGCTCTGCCCCTTCTGTGCCCTCTCACCCCTGCTGCGGTCCACACCCTCCCAAGGGCACAGTTGGCCCGTTTTAAACTCCACCTTCTCCTTCTCCAAGCCTTTGTTGTGTCTTTTGGCAGTCATGTGTCAGATGTCGTCTGAATTTATGCAGCGGTTTGTCCTTCTGGAACAGCTTGTGGAACTCTCGGCTGTCTTCCCTGTTTGGCGCTGTGTGTGTGTGTGTGTGTGTGTGTGTGTGTGTGTGCGCGTGCACTAGACTCCTTGGGAGCAGGGACTTTTCTCCTTCCCTCCCTCCTTCAGTGTCCAGCAAGTGTCTCACCTGTTTGATATTTTGTCAGACATGAGGATGGATGGGTAGTGGGTGGACAGACAGAGGTGGGGAGATGGACAGGGCCGTGAGTGTCAGACGCTGGTCCTTTCGTCCGTGATGGCATCTAGTCTAAAGTAGATCGCTCCAGTGAGACCTCAGGGCTGGCTCTGCTTCCTTCCCACTAGTAAAATAGGAAACAAAAGTATATTTTTAAGTGTTTGTTGTATTTATCAAATTAAGTCTTATGTTTCTTATTCCTAATTTAAAAATTCAGAGAGTTAAATATTTGATTTTCTTCAAGAAAAAGAGAATCTAAATTGAGTTGCTTTTTTCCTCATTTTAAACATTTTGCTTGATTTATTTTTTCTTTTTCTTTTTTTATTTTTTTAAATTTTTTTTTAAAGATGACCAGAATCTAAATTGAGTTGCTTTTTTCCTCATTTTAAACATTTTGCTTGATTTATTTTTTCTTTTTATTTTTTTATTTTTTTTAATTTTTTTTTAAAGATGACCAGAAAGGGGATCTTAACCCTTGACCTGGTGTTGTCAGCACCACGCTCTCTCAAGTGAGCTAACCGGCCATCCCTATATAGGGATCCAAACCCATGGCTTTGGTGTTATCAGACCGCACTCTCCCAAGTGAGCCACAGGCCGGCCCTATTTTTTCTTTTTAGACAGTGGCTCTCAATGAAAGGAAGGGTCTCCATGGAGGGTCCCCACCCCGCATTTAGCACAGTACTTGGTGCATAGCAGGGTCTCTGTGAATGGTGACCAACAGCATCAGGGCCCCTGGGGTCTCTGCAGCTTGGAGGGCGTCCTCTGTGTATGCTAAAAGTGGCTTGTTAGCTTGGGAGGAGAGTGAGACTGGTGTGCTATGTCAGGTGCCCTCTCTGCGACAGTCTTTTCCTTTCAGCCTTGAAATCTGGGACTGGGCTGCTGCTTTCCCTCTTAGGGGCCGGCACTGAGTCAGACCCTGCTGCAGGCTGCCCTCTGCCCAGGGTTCCACAGCAGGCGTTGCATGCAGAGTGCCATCTTCATGCCATGCAGCCCTGCTCGGGTGCCAAGCACTGATGGGGGACCTGCTGAGGCCACCCTGCCTCCTACTGTGGATGAGGTCACAGCTAGCCCCACCTCATCAGGGTGCAGCTTCCATGGAAAAGGCCCCAGTCTGGTGGCTGGAAGGAAGGCTGTACGCTTGGGGTCTATACCTGTGCATGCCCAGAGGGATTTTCTAACTTTCTTTGATCCTCACAGTAACCCTGTGGGTTGGAAGGAAGGGATTCCTGTTCCTACCTGACAGGCGGAGAAACTGAGGCCCAGAAAAGAGAAGTGGCAAGCCCAGGGCTGCACAGCTAGGGAAGCTGGGATTTGACCCTTTCAGCTACAGCATTTCTCAAATCTTAATATGCATTTAAACAATTAAAATGCGGCTCTCCAGGCCTTGCCCCCAGAGACTGATTGACTGGGTCTGGGGTTTAACTCAGAAATCTGCATTTGTAACAAACTCCCCCAGGCCCTCCCAGGTTTACCCTCAGAGAAACACTTCCCAATACCATGTGGCTTCTCCTTAACTAGCTGCATGGAGAAGTACCCTCCCTGTTGGTCAGGACGATTTCAGGAATCTCTGGGCGCAGCTGAAGGTAGAGGAGAAAGAGCCATGGGAGCTGGCCGTCTGTATTCATGTAAAGGAAGGGATAGGCAGAGGGTCCCTCAGGTGGCCATACCAGGCAATAGGTGCAGGCCGCAGTGCCTGGTGTCTCGCTGTTCAGACAGGCTGTTTAAAACCCTGACTGCAGTTTCCTGGCCATGTGATTTGGGGTTGGACACTTCTTGTCTGTGTGCCTCAGTTTTTCATCTGTGAAATGGAGCTGATAATTTCTACCTCATTGGCTTGCTGGGAGAGCTAAATAGACAATGTATATAAAGAGCTAGCAGTGTCGTGCTTAAATAATAGAGAAATCCCAATTTCTCCTCAAACAGAGGAGAAATGCCTTTGCTTGTGCTCTTTTCCCTTCCCGGAAAATCCTTTTCTCGTGTCTCCTCTTAGTATCACTGGTGTAGTCAGTTGCAGTATCCCACGACTGCTGTCTCTTCACCTTCTAAGCTGTGTGAGGAAGTCCCCACCCCTTGATCTTAGAGTAGCTGGGAAGGACAGGTGTCCACCTTGGCTCAGGTTCTAACTTCTGTGCCTCTTAGGATTTAAGAATTAGATTCTGCCATAGCTCACTCAGAAAATTCCTAGAGCTTCTGGGTTTTGATGTTTTTATTTTATTTTATTTTTTTATCTTTTCTGTCATTCATACAAGCCAACAAAATCCTGATGCCCCCACCCCATCCCAGGTCATTTACAGTGTAAAGGTCTCAGAGGCAGACGGGGGACTCTCCTGTCCCACCCTATGGATTGGGTTGCACTGCAGGAAGAGTTTTATCCAGCTGCATTCTGAATCATCCTCAACTTGCTGGCCACGGCAACCTCTAATTTATTTTACTCTGGGAAGTTTGAATGAAAGCACATGACGTTATTCATTTTTTTTTTTTTCCTTTTTGTCTTTTTTCGTGTCCGGCAACGGATCGCAACCCTCAGTGTCACGCCCGTACCGGACCGGGACTGGCAACGGGATCGCAAACCTCGGTGCTGCGCCCACACCTCGCTCAGCCAGTGAGCGGCCGGTCTGTATGTGGGATCCGAACCCTTGGCAGGAGCGCCGCTGCACTCTGAAGCGGTGCACTGTAGCAGTGCGCCACCGGGCCGGCCCTCATTTTTTTTTTTTTTAAAGATGACCGGGTAAGGGGATCTTAACCCTTGACTTGGTGTTGTCAGCACCACGCTCAGCCAGTGAGCAAACCGGCCATCCCTATATGGGATCCGAACCCGGGGCCTTGGTGTTATCAGCACCACACTCTCCCGAGTGAGCCACGGGCCGGCCCTATTCATTTTGAAGTTGGAAGGGACCTTTAGTGATGGGGACCTCCCCCCCACACTGGATGCTTCATTTCCCAACAAGCCATTGGCTTGAGGACCTCTAGGGATGGGATTCTCCTTCTCCCTGTTCAAGGCTCTGGCACCATTGTAGTTTTATTTGTGAGTTTTTCTTCCTATTCTCAAAGGTTCAAGGAGTTTCTGTGAACCCGGGAGTCTGAGAACAGCTGCTGTGGGCAGTTTGAAGGCAGCAGGACTCCATTTACTGAGGCTAAGATGTGAGAGGGTTTATCAAGACAGACCCATACCCTGGAGCCGGGGGACACCTTAAGGTGGGCCTTGTATCAGAAACGACATCCCCAGCCATGGGCTTCACAGTCAAGGTGTGGGGTGTAGAACTGTGATCATCCCAGCATGCTTTGTGTTCCCAAACTTTGCAGTTTGAAAGCTGCCTTAATTTACATTATGTTTAGATTCGGTTGCTGAATGAAGTTCCCCAGTTCCTCCTAGGGGCGGAATGAGTCCCGGAACCTGGAGAGGGGCTATGACTATAGTTAGGGGGCAGGTGGCCCAAGAGGTAGAGAGGATAGAAGCACGACAAGGAGCTGGGTGTAAGTACAGAGGTGAGAACCCACACTCCAAGCCCTGAGTTTATTTACATAGCAACATTCTCTTATAAAAACTCCTCCCTATTTGATGACACCTTCAAGCTTGTTTCACACAAGATTTTTCTCCTGAATCGTTAACTGGGGCCAACTCATCTTTTTTTTTTTTTTTTTTCCTTAAAGACCATTAAGGGGATCTTAACCCTTGACTTGGTGTTGTCAGCACCACGCTCTCCCAAGTGAGCTAACCGGCCATCCCTATATGGGACCCTAACCCATGGCCTTGGTGTTATCAGCACCACACTCTCCCGAGTGAACCACGAGCTGGCCCTCAACTCATCATTTTAATTGAACCTAGGTGCACAGTCTGATCTTCCTGTAGAGGAAAATGTTGTACACGGGTTTGGGGCTCAGGGGCTCCTCTATGGGGGTCTGAAGGATTGCACTCACGAGGATGGGGCTGAGGGAGGGGATGCCGTCCTCAAGGGTTGTGATTTTCAGCTCATTGCCTCATTTCCAGCACTTACTTTCATCCCGAGCCAGAATGCTCTGTGGGATGGGTGGTTTTCCCAGCCTTCCATTGTCGCGGTCTCTGTCCTGGGCGTGTGGGGAGCAGGCGGTGCCAGCTGGCAGTGTAGCCGAACTCTCAGAACCATATTTCAAAGCAATTACTGACCAAAAAAAAAAAATGTAGGCTTAGCTGCAGAGCTCATAAATACTTCCAGATACCTGGCCATAGGCCCTAAACACCACTCACATGGCACCCCGGGTGCTCGGGGTAGTCAACTGACATGCCCCGTGTGGGATCAGAGTCAGAAGCCACTGTCCAGGGTCCTCCATGGTTTGTGCAGGGAATAAGGGAGTGCTGAGACTTCTCAGCCCTGGGGCCACACGCTCGGGCTGGGGTCCCCCATTTCTTCTGTGTAACCATGGGACCCTGGGCAGGTTGTCTGCCTCTCAGGGCCTCATCCTCACCTCTGTTTGTTGGGGTAGTGATGACCGCTGTGCAAGTTTGTGGGGAGAGTCGATGGAGATGAAATACGTGGAGGAGGCTGTAGACTCTAAAGTGCTGTGTAGATCTTAGCTGGATTATAAAGGATTCCTGCCCAGCGCGATCTTAGAGCCTAAGATGGTATGTGTAAGGCAGATCAGAGGAGGCTGGACTTAGGGAATCGCCCCCTGCAATCCCTCAGTTCTGTCATTTGTAACATGGGAATGATAACACCTCACTCAGAGCTGTCTTGAGCAGGGAATGAGACGGAGCAGGTAGGCCTGGCCAGGCCTCGGCACACAGGAAGCTGTCAGTGAAGCCATGTTAGTAACATGATACCAAGAAACACTTTCAGAGTTCATGACTGAAGGTGAGATTTTGTGATGATTTGTTTGGGAATGCCGATTCCTGCCTTAAACACTTAATGCACTGATTTGCCCTTTGCCCTTTGTCTCATTTGATCTCCCAGCAACCCAGGAGGTAGTCAGAACAGGAATTTTAGTCTCTGTTTTATGGGTGAGGAAACTGAGGCACAGAGGAGGGAAGTGTTTTTTTGTTTTGTTTTGTTTTTTTAAAGATGACCGGTAAGGGGATCTTAACCCTTGACTTAGTGTTGTCAGCACAACGCTCTCCCAAGTGAGCTAACCGGCCATCCCTATATGGGATCTGAACCCGTGGCCTTGGTGTTATCAGCATCACACTCTCCTGAGTGAGCCACGGGCCGGCCTGGGAGGGAAATGTTTTTGTCCATGGTCACAGGGTGAGTTGCTGAGAGAACAAGTCTCCTGACTCCCAGCACAGCCCTTCTAACTCTGAACTGTTTTGAAGTTGGAAATCCAGCCCCAAAGTGCATTTCTGGTGGCAATGGCCTGGAGACCTGAGTCTGTCCAGGATGGGGCTTTCAGTAAACAGTTAAAGACGGGAACGATAACATAGCTGCTGTATGCCTAGGTGCTTTATACATGTCCGTTGACTAAATCATCACAGCAGCCTAGTAAGGTCAGTACTGTTATTATCCCCATTTTACAGACGAGAGAACTGAGGCACAGAAAACTTGCCCAAGGTGGCATAACTGGTGAGTAGCAGAGAACCAAGTTTTGGAAACCTGGGAGGCTGGCTCCAGAGTCTGCTCCTACCCAGCGTTCTCACCTTGAGGGCTCACGTGTAACAGTCAGCCTGAAGGGTGTTGGGAGATGGAAATGAATGAGGCACGAGCCTACATTCTGCTGCAGACTTGCCTGGGCCAAACCCCTCCCTCTCCTCTGAAGGTGACTTTGCCCATCTGTGAAATGGGGGCATTGAACTGTCTAGCTCTAGCAAAGAGTGGCATTTCTTGGGGTGCCTGGGAAGGCCTGGGGTGTGGAGTGGCCAGCTGGATCCCCAGGCCAGCCATTGTGTGCTGGGCTCTGTCAGCGCTGGGTGTGGCCTCAGTCCTGCCAGGCCTTCCCCAGGGAGGAAGTGCCGGTGTTTACAGGAAATGCAGGACAAGGCCTGGGCGGTGGTGGAGGAGGGGCAGCAGCCACCCTGAGTCCTGAAGACGTGTAGGAGCTCTGGTGGGGCTGCGGGCGGGTGCCCCTCTCCCCACCCCAAGGATGAGGCCCTTTGTTATTGTGGAAGGGAAAAGTCCCACTCCCCAGGCAGCCCTGCCCCTCCTGCCTCTTCCTCCAAGATGCCAAACCCTGAATGCCTCAGAGAACCCTCTCCTCCTGAGGGAGGCTCCTGGGAGCTATGGAAATCTGACCCGCCTACTTGTCCTTTCCACTGGGGACCTCAGTTTCTCCACCTGTCAAATGGGTGACTTGCTGCAGCCCTAATAAACACACGGCAAAGCTCACCACCCTCATGGAACCCACAGCCCAGTGGTGAGAAGCAAGATGCGAAAAGAATAGGTCAGTCCCATCCGGCCCTGTCACCCATGGGGTACTGGATGGCCTCACTTATGCCACAAAAATGCCACCTCCATAAGAAGTGTGTGAAAATTGAAATTTTGATATAAACAGGCCCTGTATTTCTTACACTGAGAGGAGAGGTTATTTTTTAAAGCCTGAATAAGAACTAGGAAGAGAACTACCACTCGTTGAGTCCATGCCAGGGCTCAGGCACCGCGTTAGTTGCTTTTACGTACCCAATTTCACCCTTTAAGAGAAACAGGTATTCTATTTGGGGACAGAACACCCAAATTTGTTTTTTGTTTGTTTATTTGTTTGTTTGTTTTTTAAAAGATGACCGGTAAGGGGATCTTAACCCTTGACTTGGTGGTGTCAGCACCACGCTCTCCGAAGTGAGCTAACTGGCCATCCCTATATGGGATCCGAACCCGTGACCTTGGTGTTATCAGCACCACACTCTCCCAAGTGAGCCATGGGCTGGCCCAGAACACCCAAATTTGGATATTGGGACTGCCACTTGCTAGCTTGTCACTTTGTGTGTATTAGTCCATTTATGTTGCTTATAACAAAATACTTGGAACTGGTAATTTATAAAGAAAATGAAATTTATTGCTTACAGTTTCTGAGGCTGGGAAGTCTAAAGTCCATCTGGCGGTAGCAACAGTGACCCAGGGGTCTCACATTGCAAGATGGTGGAAGCAGAGAGAGCAAGCGAGAAAGACAGACACTCCTCTTCTTTTAAGGCCCTCAGAGCCATGCCCCTGACCACCATTTTTAATCCATTCACTACTGCACGGTCCTACAATCCAATCACCTCTTCAAGGCTCCACCTTTCTATTACCATAATAGGATTTCCCACCCTCTTAACAGTCACAGCGGGGGCTAAGTTTCTAATACGTAAAACTTGGGGGACCTGATTCAAGCTTTGGGGAGTTTGGGGGGGACATAATTAAATCCACTACATTGCACCAATCTCCTAACTTCTCAGAACCTCAGTTTTCTCTTCTGTGAAATGGGGACAGAGGTTGTTGTTTTTGCCATCCTCCTCTTAGTCCCTCAGGATTGTCTGTGCCTGTGCCTTGCCACCCCCCACCTGGACCTGGGCCAGCCTCCTCTCTGCTCCTCCAGCCTCCAGTGTGTCCCCCTCCCATCGCTGCTCCACAGGGTGGCCGGCATGGACATTCAGGGAGCACTACTGGTCGGGCCTCTCCAGGCTGGACCTTTCACCAGCCACGAGTTGCTCCTGGGATACACGGCCCCGGTGCCTCGCCCTGGCCACCTTGCCGGCCTCCTCTGCCACCCTCCTTCCCTCAACGTTGTGTTCACGGCTCCCCCACAAGCAGGCCCTGGCATTCCCTCTCTGTGGCTTTGCACCAGCTTCCCCGGAATGCCCTCTACCCTCTTCTTTGACTCTGTCCCACTTCACCTTCAGATTCAGCTCAGGTCTCACTCTGTGCTGGGATCCTCCTCACAGACACACACGCAGGCTTAGGGGACCTTTTCTGTGCTGCCCCCTCGTGCCACTCACTGCCCTGTCTCGTGCTCATCTTTCTGCTTTCCTGCTAGGCTGTAAGACACTCAGGGGAGGTAAGGGGTATCCCATTCACCAGTGTGTCCCCAGTGCTAGGCATGGAGCAGACAGCCAGCAGGGGTGGACCGCGTCAGGGGCAGCTACTGCCCAATCCGCTGTGAATTGCTGGGCTGGGTAGGGCGGGTGGCCCTGATTCTCAGGCGTGTCAGTTTGGTAAGTCCCAAGGCTGTGTCTGTCATGAATGCAGACAGGGACCTGGCTGGAGGAGCTTCCCCCCATGCACCCTGTGAGTCAGTGAGAACCAGGGGTGTTTATTGAGCACCTACTGTGTACAGAGTACTGTGCAAGTTAAACACTATGGGCTGGCAAGAAGGATCTCACAGTTTGGTGAGGAAAAGAAAACCTGTGAAGAGCTAAGACCACAGGCAGCTGGGGGTGCCCACGGGCATCTAGGGAGGAGGAGCAGAGCAGGGTCTCAGCAAGCAGGCGTGGCAGGGTGGGGGCAGTTTCCGAAGCTTATACAATTTGGGGAGTCTTTTTAAGAAAAAGGATAAACAACTAAAAATATAAGTTGATGTATAGGACTTTGAAAGGGACCCATCCATGCAAGTGTGGGCCTGAAAGCTTAAGCTTCATTAGCTTAGCTAGTGGTCAGGGAAGGTTTCTTGGAGTAGGAGGTGAGGTTTGAGCTGGGCGCAGAAAGGGCTGGTGCAAGGGAGGCAGGTCAGCTCAGGTCAGCAAACGTTTCCCAGGCATCTGTTCTCAGTTCGGCCCTGGGGACCAGCAGATCAGACACAGCCCCTGTCTTCAGGAGCAGGGTGGATTGAGTTATGGGCTGTCAAAGCCCTTTGGCAAACAGTGGTATTTCTCTGCCAGTGCTGCTTCCCTGTGTGGGTGAGGAGGCAGATGGAGTTGGGCAAGACCACATGGTGAATGCTGTGATGAGTGTGTGTGTGTTCTTGGTGTCTGGGTCCAAGTGTGTACCGCTGCCTATGTCACCTTCCCTCCAGGTCTGAGCCTCTGTCTGGCCCTGTGTGATGGATTTCCTCTGTGTCCCCCCATCCAGGTGTCCCACCCAGCCATGCGTGACAAAGGCCCACACCTGCCTGCCCTCCTTGTGCCCCTGTGTGTCCAGGCACCTCATTTCATGCCTTGCAGCTGGGAGTCCTGTTCAAGTTGTCCCTGCCCTGCACAGTCCCACGCAGAGGAGGCAGCAGTGAACCAAATGAATGGACTGTCTAGTGGGAGGGTCCAGCTGCGGGTCATCTGCTTGTGGTTGTGTCCAAGAGAGGCCAATGGAAGGGGAATAACAGAGTGGACCCCGGGCAAGTCATTGAACTTCACAGAACCTCAGTTTCCCCAGCTGAAAAATGGGTACAGTAACAGTGCTTACCTCACTAAGTGGCTGAAAGGATCAACTGAGGTCATCCACATGGCACACTCAGCTCAGGGCATGATAAACATTAGCTACTGCTACTGCTAGAAGCAATAGAGCCTAGCGGTTAGAAGGGTGGGCTCTGGGGCCGGCCCGGTGGCGCACTGGAGAGTGCGCCACTTGGGAGTGCGGCGGCGCTCCCGCCGAGGGTTCGGATCCCATGTGGAGACCGGTTCCCGCTCACTGGCTGAGCGCGGTGCGGGTGCAACACCGAGAGTTGCGATCCCTTTACCGGTTAGTAAAAAAAGACGATCCCGCTCACTGGCTGAGCGCGGTGCGGGTGCAACACCGAGGGTTGCGATCCCGTTACCGGTTAGTAAAAAAAGACGGGGTGCAACACCGAGAGTTGCGATCCCTTTACCGGTTAGTAAAAAAAGACGAAAAAAAAAAAAAGGAGAAGGGTGGGCTCTGAAGCCAGATTCCCTGTGTTCAGATCCCAGCTCTGAACCAACCCTTTCTGCACCTGTTTCTGCATCTGTGAGATGGAGTGTTCATACCTACAGGATACAGTGATGGGGGCGCTCAGAAACACTGGCTCCACCTCTACTACTAATGCTGCTGCTGCTGCTATTATTGGCTGGGTGTGTCCATGTGGAAGGGAGGGGTGGGAGAAAGGGATTGTTTTTCAGACTACCACACACAGAAACCACATGCTGGCTCTCTCCTAGCTCCTGGCAGCATCAGCTGTGGTGAGCGGTTGTAAAATCACAGTGTTCTCCATGAGCTTCCAGCTACCTAAGGCAGGAGCAGTCCCCTCACCCCACCTCCTTCCCCGGTGGTCTGGGTTACTCTGAATCCCAGAGCAGAGATGACAGGAGAAAGATGTGTCCAGGTTTCCTCCTGCTTTAGCAGGGGGAGGGGGATGGTTAGGTTGATCTCGCAGGTGAGAACAGTGAGGTAGTCCCAGCCACCAGACCTATGGATGAACTAGGTCAGCCCATGGGGTGCCCCCCCCCCCCAGCCATATTCACAGTAATATACAGGTGGGGCCAAAGTAGGAAAGAAGCTCGTTTATCTGCTGGGCCTGGCTGGCCCTGGCATTCTCGGCGGTGGCTGTCCTTGCTAGTGCTGTCAGCTGAAGGTTCCGAGCGCTCCTGGAGCATGCCGGGCACGGTGCGCTGTGTGTAGACAGAGGCCCTTGCCCGGAGGCTGGCAGGAAGCTGGGTATATTAACCAGGACAGGACAATCGTTCAACACATCTTTGTTGGGCACCTACTATGCGCCATTCACAGAGGACGCGGAAATGCACAGCCCATGGTTCCAACCTTCGAGGAACAGGAACATAAATATCTGTAGTCGCAAGGTATAGACTGTGACAGGAGCCCTTCCAGCTGGGGCAGAAGGCTTCTTGGAAGAGGTGGTATTGGGTTAGACTTTGGTGGGGAGGGGGGAGAAATGGTGGGGTAGTGTTGGGCAAACGGAGGAGAGCATGGGCAGGAGTTCTGGAATAGTCTTGAAAGAGGTCCAGAGAGGGAAAGTGCACAAGTGCACGGGCCAGAGAGTTGTTGATTTGGCTGCGTGTGATGGCCAGTGGGGCCAGAGGTGTGGCAGGAGCCCCTGTCCTCCACATGAAACCACAGAGCGCTGTGGTGGGAGGTGCCTTAGAGATCCTCTAACTTTTATTTTCAGATGAGGAAACTGAGACCCTGAGAGGGGACAGGGCCCACACAGTGTCACCCAGCAGCAAGGTGCTGGCAGAAGTAGGACTAGAACTCAGGTCTGTAGAGTTTGAGGAGCTCCACCTGATTAATTCAGCCTGGCCTTTAACTCAAATGGATCATAGTAAAATAAAATTACCAGGCACTGCAGAGCAGTTCGTATACCTCATGTATATCTCACCTGATCCTCACAGGTGAGGAAACTGAGGCAGGGAGGTTAAGCAACCTACTAGGGTCATGGGGCCAATAAGTGGGAGAACTGGGTATTGGCCTCGGGCTGTCAGATTCCAAAACTTGTGCGTTTTACCACTATCCTCTGCCACAGTCCCAGAGGTGGCCAAAATGATAGGGTCAGTGGCCATAGCTAGGCCAGGCCCATGTGTCAACAGCGAGGCTGTTGTCAAGGACCAGAAATGCAGGCCCCTGCCTTTGCCCCTGTCAGTACCCCACATTGCACAGACAGTCACTGTTTCCCAAAGCCAAAGCCTGAGACACGGTTGTGTTGGTGGGTTTGGGGCTCTGGCTTACAAATTTTCCTCTATATTATCTCTTTATATTAGTCTATCATTTTATGAGGCTTCTGCAGATCTTTTTTTTTTTTTAAAGATGACTGGTAAAGGGATCCCAACCCTTGATTTGGTGTTGTCAGCACCACGCTCTCCCAAGTGAGCTAACCGGCCATCCCTTTACAGGGATCCGAACCCCCAGCCTTGGTGCTGTCAGCACCACACTCTCCCAAGTGAGCCATAGATCAGCCCTTAAAAGTTAAAAAATTTTTTTTCTTTGACCTCTGAACCTCAGTTGATTATCTGAAAATAAAGCCTTTATAATCACAGTTACGTATCTCATCTTCCATTTAGCTAGGAAAAAATGGCAGGATTTGTTTGGTGCAGGAGGGGGCTGAGGTGGAATCAGGGAAACAAAATTCTTTGAAAATCTTTATAAAACCATTTCAAATGCACCAGGATGGCTAAGATTAAAATAGACAGAAACAAGCATCGGCGAGGACGTGGAGAAACATGCTCCTTATGTGCTGCTGGGAATGTGGGACGGTGCTGCTTCTGTGGAAAACTGTCCGCAGCTCCTCAAAGTGATAAACACAGAGTTACCATGCGACCCAGCAATCCCACTCGTAGGTAACCAAGAGGATTGAAAACACTTGTCTGTGCAAAAGCTTGTACACGAATGTCCACAGCAGCATCATTCACAATAGCCAAACAGTGATCGATCTAAACGTCCATCAGCAGTCGAGCAGATAAACAGAATGTGTTCTATTCCTACAATAGAATATCGCTCAGCCATTAAAAGGAAGGAAATACTGATACATACCGTAACACAGATGAATCCAGAAAACATTGTGCTAAGTCAGAGGAGCCAATCACAAATGGCCTCAAACTGTGTGATTCCACTTACATGAAATGTCCAGAATAGGCAGATTCACAGAGACAGAAGGTAGATCAGTGGTCGCCAGAGGCTGGGGGACCGGACGTGCGGGTAGGAATGACTGCTAAAGGGTGCGGGGTTTCTTGCTGGGGTGATGAAAATGTTCTAAAATTAGGTACTGGTGATGGTTGCACAACTCTCTGAATATACTAAAAGCACTGAATTGTACACTTTAAAAGGGTAAATTTCATGGTATGTGAGTCATACCTCATTGAAGCTGTTATAAAAAGAAAACAAATGACTCTAAAACCATTGACACTGTTTCAAGAGGCGAGGTGGGGATGTCATGGGTCAGGGAGCGAGGATGAACTTTTGTTTTTACTTAGTGAGAAATGGAAATTGAATTTTTTAAAAAGCTCTCCTTCAGGGCTGGCCCGTGGCTCACTTGGGAGAGTGTGGAGCTGATAACACTGAGGCCACGGGTTCGGATCCCTATATAGGGATGGCCGGTTAGCTCACTTGGGAGAGCATGGTGCTGACAACACCAAATCAGGGGTTAAGATCCCCTTACCAGTCATCTTTGAGGGGGGGAAAAAAAAAGCTCTCCTTCAGTCATGTTTCTGGGAAACATTACAAGGCTATCCCTTGGCTGACCCTGGTGCATGAGGAGTGCTCTCCAGGAGGGACGTGGTGCAGCCTCACTCCAGACCTGAGGGGGTGTCCCTAGAGCCTGGCGCCCGGGCCCAGGGTGCACGCAGTCTGCTCTCAGCACACGGTCTCGCCTCTCTGGGTGTTTTCTGCTTTGACTCATCAGTCCAGCCTCCACCTCTCTTTTACAGATATGGAAACTGAGGCCCACTGGGACAGTCACGTAGACTAGCTCATGCAGTGGATTAGTGGTGAATCCCCCAGTCCTCCTGGGCTCCCTCTGTGCCTACATCGAAGGTCCCAATGATAGTGCAGATGACATCTGTACCTGTGAAGATCTCAGTGTCCCTTTGAGGAAGTGCGACACGGGAGGGGACAGTTTGAGCAACAAGGAAGTAGCAGAGCAAAAGGGGGCCACCTGGGGGAGGGCTGGAGGGATTGAATATGGAGAAAGTGCTGGGGGCTGGAAGGTGTGGGGAGTCTGGAGTGAATATCAGAGGGTTTAGAAATCCCCAGTTCTGTGCCCGCCCCACTCCTCCGTTCACTTCCAAGCTCTTCCAGCTGTTCTGCTAATTAGGATACTCACATTCTCCAGGCAATCTCCTGTATCTCACACTTTCCAGCTCCCTGAGAGCTCAGCCCTGAAGCCCCTCCACTCCAGAAAAGTCCCAGCCTGTGCAATCTGGCCTCCTTCGCAACAGTCCTGTCCTGGCAAGGGCAGAGTTTGGGCTAGAGCACCCGCTGAGAGATTCCCAGGGGGGAAAGCGTTCCTTTTTTATGAGTTGTTAGGCCCTTTTGGCTGCATTCGAGCTTGTGGTTCCCAAGGAGTGTTACATAGGACAGAATTTACTGGACAACACTGGGCTGGGTTCGAAGTGTTCATCTTCCCACGTGGACACACACATCCTTTTACAACTCTAGGCTGCTGGAAAGGACTGGGCTTGTTTGGAGGGTCATTTAAGGTAATGAGCTCTGGGCGGCTTTAATTTATGATCCCTTTGAAGCACAAGTGGACTCAGAGGGAAGGACACAGCTTGGTGGAGATTAGCCTGGCTGTTTAGAACTTGGCCCTTCTGCAGGCTCTTCTGGGCTGTCCAAAAAGAACCTACTACATGCCGGGCAGTGGCTGCTTTCACCATCGAGTTTTCATTTCATCCTACAACACACTTACATAGTTATCCTCACT
>NW_007726296.1:357308-359520 GCF_000696425.1 Galeopterus variegatus | reverse complement strand
CAACACCAAGCCAAGGGTTAAGATCCCCTTACCGGTCATCTTAAAAAAATAAATAAATAAAAAATAAAATAAAATAGAGTGGGTGGATGGATGGGTGGACAACTGAGTGGATGGGTAGTGTATAGATGAACAGGTAGATGGGTGAGTGGATGGATGGGTGGGCGGCTGAGTGGATGGGTAGTGTATAGATGAACGGGTAGATGGGTGGGTGGATGGATGGGTAGGCGGCTGAGTGGACGGGTAGTGTATAGATGAACGGGTAGATGGGTGAGTGGATGGATGGGTGGATGACTGAGTGGATGGGTAGTGTATAGATGAACAGGTAGATGGGTGAGTGGATGGATGGGTGGACGACTGAGTGGATGGGTAGTGTATAGATGAACGGGTAGATGGGTGGGTGGATGGATGGGTGGGCGGCTGAGTGGACGGGTAGTGTATAGATGAACGGGTAGATGGGTGAGTGGATGGATGGGTGGATGACTGAGTGGATGGGTAGTGTATAGATGAACAGGTAGATGGGTGAGTGGATGGATGGGTGGACGACTGAGTGGATGGGTAGTGTATAGATGAACGGGTAGATGGGTGGGTGGATGGATGGGTGGGCGGCTGAGTGGACGGGTAGTGTATAGATGAACGGGTAGATGGGTGAGTGGATGGGTGGATTGGTGAGTGGGTGAGCAGATGAATGAGTGTATGGAAGGATGAGTGAGTGCATGGATAGGTGGTTAGGGTGGAGGGCTTTCTCCTGTGTAATGTACTGTTATGCTCAAATGGCCCATCTGGAGACAGCACCTCACTTCGTTATGATTGTAATGGGCATTTTGACTGGAGAGGCCACAGCATGAAGACAGTGTTTGCTCCTCACTGTGTCCCCAGCACTTATAGCACAGAGTCTGGAACACCGATGGCTCTTCATCGGAAGTTTTTTGAATGAATGAAAAACCAAACAGATAACACCAGGTAGCTAAAAATGCAGAGACTTACAGGCTTTTTTAGACCACACTGAGCAAAGACCCCATCTCAGAGGTTTATGTTGGCAGACTGGAAAGATGGATGCGACATGGACATGCTCCCAGTTGGCTTCCCCAAGGGAAGAAGTGCTTACTCACCCAGGTCACAGGTTCTGCCAGTGTCTGTCAGAGCACTTAGGAAGAAACTGTTACAAGAACATTTCTCGGACGTGTTTCCTTCCCCTGTATTTGAAGATCAACCTGATCACAGCTATTAAGGGTCTGTAGGAGCAGCTGTGTTGATGTCTGTGGTCTTAGTGTCAGAATGGTTTTGATTTGTTTATTTAACTGATGACTTCTGTCCAAGATAGGGTCTGTCGCTGTAACTTTTTCATTGATTCTGCAAAGGCATCGGGTTATACCTGCTCTTTCATGTGGTGAGAGCATATTTTTAACGGTGACTTACCCCACTTGTTGTGCTCACAGTCCCTACATATGACAGTGAAATAAAGGAGACAAAAATATCATCAGCACACCTGAACCCTTGCTCTGCCTTCCATTTTAGCAATCTTTCTAGAAAAAAGAAGTCAGAAAAGTATGCTAAAAAGAGGCCCATCACATGGGTCACATTTCTGACTGCAGCCGAGGTTGGACTGAGGACAGAGGGTTGGTGGATAAGGAGTAACCAGGTTCATCTCTGCAAATCTGTGCATCTCCAGGGGTAAGCAAGATCATTTTAGACAAACACGTTAATAATTATATGATTTATTTTTAAGTGTTAGATGAATACACACTTTGACTTCACAGGTATTACTGCTAGGGTGAGGCCAGAGTAGGTAACAAATGAGTTGACTTAAAGAAAACATTAGGTAAATGATAGAACAGCTACAGGCAGCTAGGGCCAAGCTGGTGAGGATGGGGAGGGACTCAGGTTTCGGAAGCACAAAGACAGGAAGAGATAGGGGGGTAAGGAGCTGATAGTGAAGAAAGCCAACATTTACTCACTTACTAGGGGCTGGGCACTGTTCTAAGAGTTCTACATGATTTAACTTGTGGAATCTTCCCGACAGCCCTGTGAATTGGGCACTGCTGAGGCTTGGGAGGTTCAACATAGCCAGTAAGAGGCCAAGCCAGAATGTGAACCAGGCAGTGTGATTCAAGAGCCTGGGCTTTAATTTCTGCACTCTCCCCATTCTCAACATTAAAATAATAATACAACTACAGAAACAAAGCCCCCTTTTGCCCTTGCAACCTAAGACCCA
>NW_007726296.1:351784-356350 GCF_000696425.1 Galeopterus variegatus | reverse complement strand
GAGCCCCCAAATTCTGAGCTGCCCAGTGGCATATGATGCTGGGAAGACTTCACCGCAGCAGCCGCAGGAGCCAGGGATGTCCCCTTCTCCCTCCCTAGGTTGTACAGACCCTTGCTGGACAGACTGAGCTGTTGGGGCCAAATCCCAGCAGCACTGGAATGTCCCTGAAGAATTATTAAGCAAGGTGGTGACATGATCAGGTTGGCTTTTGAGAAGGTCACACTGGCTGCTGGTTGGAGAACAGGTTGGAGGGCAGTCAGGGTGGAACTAGAGAGAAGAGGAAGGTAGCTGTTATAGACGTCAGGCCTGGACCACAGAGGCTGTGACAGAGAGGTGAGCAGAATTGGGACATATTTAAAGGTAAATTTGGGAGGTGTCTAATGCTCAAGTGGCAGTTGTGCAAGGAGATGCTCGGGCTTCTGGCTTGCCGCCAGGGATGCTTGGCTGGGAAGGCTTTCCTCCTCTGCAATACGCGACACGTTCTAGGAAAGGCCTGGCACACACCTTTTCCTTGAGGAGGAGGAGGAGTGTTCAGGGCATGGTTAACCGCTCCATCCTTCACCGTTACTGGCTGTCCTGGACAGAGCACACTGGGCTCCTGCTGGGGCCTCCTGTGTACAGACTATTGCAGCTTTCAGCAGGTGGCTCTGGAGGGAAGAGCTGAGGCTCAGTGAGACTGTTCTCTGCGGTCACTTTCCTGAATGTGCTCTGAGCTCTACTGAGCAATGGAGGTGTTCCTGACCTTTAGGCTGGGGTACTGCTCCTCAGTAGGTGATCTCATGGTGGCCGCTGAAGGTGTGGTGACATGCAGCAAGGGAGGTGCTCATTGGCCCTGGGGGGGCCACCTCAGCAAGCCTGGTGAGGGTTCTTCCTTTGTACACCTGGGTGGTAGGCATATGGCTTGTTGCAAAATAGGTTGTTTGCTCTCATAGTTTGAAAGAAAAGGCCAACAATGTGAAAAGGAAGAAGAGGTCTGACCAGAAAGGTAGTCTGTGGGATAATAGTCTGGGTCAGAACCAGTCTTTGCCTCTGTACCCAAGTGCACAGCCATAGTCCCCACCCCCACCCCCACCCCATATGTCAGTGGAAGCCCGGGCAGGTGGCCCTGTCATGGTAGGCCACCCTGTCCCTGATCTGTCTGGCCTTTTGGTCTCTTGTGGACCAGGGGACACCCATTCTGCTGTTAGCATAACCCCTTGTCGCTTGGGCTCCATGTGTTCTGGAGCTAGGGATCTACCATTCTGGCTCCTGTGATAGTTGAGAAAGAGCTCCAGGATAGGCCTCTAGTTCAGCTGGAGCCTAAGACTCTGTTTCTCCTCCCCTGGTGTCACCCCCCGCCCCGCCCAGCCATGCTCCCACTGCCTGGACTGGGGCCTGAGACAGGGACAGTGCCCCCTTGCCTGCATTAGGGTGGGGCTACAGTTGACTTGGCCAGTCCAAAAGTGGACGCCCCTTCTCTCCTCCCATCCATCCATCATTCCAGTGTGTCATCCTGGCATTCCCAGAGAGCGAGAATAAGTGTTTAATAAGCACTTAATAAGACAGATCAGGTGCCTGGATTTTTTAGTATGAATAGGAGTTTTGTGAGAAGTTGTCTGGGGCCACATTGCCAATGGCAGGAGGGAGCCATCGGAGGTTTTTGAGCAGGAGAGGGGCCCGATCTCTATTGTAGAACAATCACTCTGCCATGTGGAGAGGGAGGCAGAGAGCAGGGCAGGAGGCCGCTGTGATGGGGCCAGAGTCTCCACTGTGGAGTCACAATCTGTGCTTGTACGTGAGTTTACTTTTGAAGACAGGGGCCATATCTGCATTATTCATCAGTATTTTACCTGCTGCCTCACCCTGTGCCTGGCGTACAGCAGGCGATCAATGAAAATGTATTGAATGCATGGATTAATTATGTAATTAGTTAATGGCAATGCCTGCATAATAGTCACAGTTATATAGATTATCACGCCCGTGTAAGCCGTGATCCTCACAGCACTTGCCGAGAAGGTGAACAGGAATCCCTCTCCCCATGCAGCTGAGGGGAATCTGCTGCGAGGGTTGTGTCTGGTCTGTGATCTGGCTGGCAGTGAGGCAGGGACTCGGGGCTGGGATGTGCAGTCTGGATTATGTCCAGCACATCGCTGCATCCCTCATTCAGGGCCAGAGGACACGGCTACCTGAGGACCGACCCTGCTGCCTGACCAGGCCAGTCCAGACCCTGGAACAATCACACTGAGCGTCTCTTGCCCTGGTAGTCAATTACTTGGACCATCCTTCAGCATCACAGCCTCCTCATGTCTAACAGGGAAGCGAGTCTGTCTTAGACAGTGTGTGAAGGTGCTGGGCAGCAAAGGGCCTGGCGTGTTCAGGGCACTAAAAGGAGGCCCGTATGGCTGGGGGTAGGGTCGGGAGGTTTGCACCTGGGTCTTACTCATTTCTGGTCCCCATGGAGGGCACAGTGCCTTGCATTTGTTAACAGGGGTACTCATCAACAGCTCTCAGCATTGACAGGACCCCCAGCCAGTCCGCTTTGCCTTTGCAGGACAAGAAATGCTAACCCTTCTCTCCCCTGTTCTGATCCAGTGCCTACACGGAGCCCTACAAAGTCTGTCCCATCTCGGTGGTGGCCCCCAAAGAGGACCTCACATCGGATGAAGAGCAGGGAAGCTCGGAGGAGGAGGACAGTGCTCCAAGAGACCCCAGCCTTACCCACAAGGTAGGGCACCCCCTGGTGAGGGGCTGGTGGGATGTGGATGTCAGAGATGTGAGGTGGGGAGAGGATGGTAAAGGATCCACTCCATACCCTCTGGTTGTGGAGAGAGCTGTTTGCAGACAGCCAGCCTGGGCTGGACGCAGAGGCTGACCCACGGCAGCTGGGGCTGCAGCATGGGTCCTGCCTGCTAGCACAAGAGCCACTACTCCTGCTGATACCTCCTGGGTCCGAGGAAGTTTGGGGCTTTCCAGAGCCTCTGTGGACCAAGTGGAATAGAGCTGTCTGGTTTGAATTGAGGTAGACCTGAATTCTAAAGACCGTAGGCCCCTGAGCTTCAGTTTCCTCACCTGTGAAATGGGAATCATGAGATGTGCTAAGGGATGTGAAGGAGTCTTGTGAACCGAAAACAGTGTTCTAGAATGAAAGCTGGTTTCCCTAGCCCTGCAGCAGATCTGTGAGGGGGACGGAGCAGGTGGGAGGTGTGGCGTTTGTCTGGAGGCGGATGGTGAGTTGGAGCCCAAGTCACAGTGAAGACCCAGAGCTCCTCCTGGGCATGGGTATCCCAGTGCTGATGAGAATGATGTTTGCTGTCTGCTGGGTGCTCACGGTGAGCTGGGTTACCCCTTCACTGCCATGGTCTCTGCCCTTGCACACACTCCTTCTAGGGGGCAGGAGGTGTTTCCCACATTGTACATTTGCAGGAACGGGAGGGAAGGACGTGCCCGCGACACATGGCTGATAGGTGGTGCCTGGGAAACATCACAGGGTGATGGGGGCCAGGAATTTAGACCACAGAGATCACCACTATTGCAGGGGGGCTGGCGAGGAAGGTTGAGACCATCTTGAAATTTCCCCACCCCACCCCATCTTCTGGGCCATTCTCACCTGTCAAGGGGTGGCCGGGGAGGCAGGCAGCATAGCCCCCTTCCCAACAAACCTCCTCAGGCAGCTCTTTCTGCATCCATCTCCCACTGCTCATCATCTCCCCTTCCAGGCTGGGGCTATGTTTGTCACATTAACTAGAGAAGACTTGCTGTGGACGCACTTACGAGGAATTGGAGAAATGGTGATATCTTTCATTTTGTTCTCAAACACTTGCGTTTTAAAAAAATCCATCGATCTCTCTGTGCAGTGTTTTCATGGAGTTATCTCCCAAAGCTGTGGGAACCCTGAAGGGGGGAGTACCATGCCGGCCCCTCCTCTCTTCCTCCCTCTTCCTCACTCCTCGTCCCCCAGACGCTCCTCCCCTTGTCCCCTTCCCTTCTCTTCATGTCCTAGACCTAGGCCTCTCTACGTAGTAAGCTGTCTCTTTGACTCCTTACAGACTTCAAAGTCAGCACCGTTATTCCTGTTTTATAGCAGAGGACACAGATGTTCAGAGACATTAAGTAACTTGCCCAGGGTCACACTGCTAGTGACTGAAGGGGTTGAGACTCAAACCCAGGGCTGACTGGCTCCAAGTCCAGCATCGTTTGTCTTTCACAGCAGTCCTCTGTGGCTTTTTTTTTTTTTTTTTAAAGATGACTGGTAAGGGGATCTCAACCCTTGGCTTGGTGTTGTCAGCACCACGCTCACCCAGTGAGCAAACCGGCCATCCCTATATAGGATCCGAACCTGGGGCCTTGGTGTTGTCAGCACCACACTCTCCCGAGTGAGCCACGGGCCGGCCTCTCTGTGGCTTTCTCCTGCCTGTCCACTCCTGTCCTGCTCCCAAGAAGGATTTATAGACTCCTTGGTGGGAAGGGAGGAGAGCATTGAGGTAGTGGTGCCCATTCAGAGATGCTTTTAGCTGGTCTGGGCATCCCTGGGGTCATGAAATCTGGGAGCGGAAAGAGATAGTTGTCATCAGGGATTTGGTCCCTACC
>NW_007726296.1:349554-351454 GCF_000696425.1 Galeopterus variegatus | reverse complement strand
TAGGATCCGAACCTGGGGCCTTGGTGTTGTCAGCACCACACTCTCCCGAGTGAGCCACGGGCCGGCCTCTCTGTGGCTTTCTCCTGCCTGTCCACTCCTGTCCTGCTCCCAAGAAGGATTTATAGACTCCTTGGTGGGAAGGGAGGAGAGCATTGAGGTAGTGGTGCCCATTCAGAGATGCTTTTAGCTGGTCTGGGCATCCCTGGGGTCATGAAATCTGGGAGCGGAAAGAGATAGTTGTCATCAGGGATTTGGTCCCTACCCTGAAACTGGGAATTGTGTCTGGGTACCAGCCCCAGGAGAGTTAAAGGACTGATGCAGCAGCAGGTACCCCCACATGTGAGCTTCTGTACCTCAGGGTCCCCCACCTCGTGATGGTGTCCCACCACAGTCACCCAATTCTCTGTTAAACCTTTGCCTGGGGTCATCTGCATCTCCTCCTCCAGTGGTGTCACCATTGGCCAGTCACTTCGCATCATGGGGCCTGGAGCTTCCCCATCTCTAAAATGGGAACATTAACAGTACCTGCTTGTTGTGGGAGGTTGAATGAGAACACAGATATGAAAGTGTTTCCCAGCCTCTGGTCTCCAGTTCGCTTCTTGGACACTCCCAGGAATAAGGGGCAAGAGGCAGCACAGCCCAGGGACCGAGAGGCTCAAACCCAGCTTTGCCATGAGTTAGCTGTGCTGCTTGGGCAGCTTCCTGACCACTCTGTTCCTCAGTTTCCCATCTGTAAAGCCAAGGTAACAATAACAGTACCTGCTTCAGAACAGTTACAAGAGTAAATACATCAAAGGAGACATAGAACAGTGCCTGCCACACAGTAAAAGAACGCACAAAGGTCAGAGTGCATGGGTGAGACTGTGGGCCGGCACAGGCAGGCAGCCCACCCAGGGTCAAGGAGGCTCAGCAGTGACAAGGCTGACGCTGTGGCACTGAGGTGGCGCCTGCCTCGGACAGGCCCCCTTACATGTCCTGCAAGGGCCAGAGGCAGGCAGAGCCCACGGCCGGGCGGGTGGGCAGGCGTGGAGCTGGGAGCGACCCAGCAGTCTGTGAGCGCGGAGGGGTGTGCGGCCAGGCCCTTCCCGGCAGCTGGGTGAATCCCAGAGCCGGCCACTCTTCTGCTGGGGTCTGGAGCCAGCCACTCGCCTGTCCAGGTTCGAGCATCCCTGCCCTTCTTCCCTCTCATCTCCCTCGTGAGGCTTGAGTGGTCCAGCAACGTTGAAATCGCCTTTAAAAGCTACACTTTTATGGTGCAAGGTGTGCTCTACCGTATTCTCCTGCTAGGTATCAAGTCATCGCGGGTAAGGGTTAGTCCCCTTGGGCACTCATTCCTAATCCCTGTGCTCCCACAGGGTGTACTGTTTGTGGAGCTGGTGCCCTTTTCTCACATGGGGATGGGACACCAGGGTGACGCTGTGGACAGGGAGCTCAGCAAGAGGCCTGGCTTGGTGCTGGGTGCTCTGGTGCACCCAGAGACGGCACCTACCCTGAGCTGTATTTCCCGGCTCCAGCCACCTCCGAAGAGCAGACTGGGGGGAGGTGTGAGTGACTGGTAGAGTCACCCTGAGGGGACTTGGGAGGCATGTCTGGGGGTGCAGGGATGAGCCCCACCCACCCTTCCGAGATGTTTAGGGATAGCTAGGTGAGGAGGGACAGGAGGCTGAGCCCATCTGGCCTGCCCCACATCCCACCGCTTGGTCCCCAGTCCTGGTCCTGGACGCACAGAAGGGTGCATGGAGGGGGGGGGGAGGAGAGGTGAGCGGGCTCAAAAACACCCCACCTGTGAGAAGAGACACTGTGAGAGGAGACACAGAGGCTGGCTGGCAGGGAACGTCTCCCTGACAGCAGGCCCGGTCCTGAGATTAACGGGACTGTTCAAGCTAAACGCCAGCTCCCT
>NW_007726296.1:346021-349026 GCF_000696425.1 Galeopterus variegatus | reverse complement strand
CCCTGACAGCAGGCCCGGTCCTGAGATTAACGGGACTGTTCAAGCTAAACGCCAGCTCCCTGAGACCAGTGGCCTCTGGCCTGAGTGCCCACTTCCCTGCATCCCAGCATCCCCAAGTGTCCCAGTCCCGCCGTGCTCTCGCCTGCATCCCTGTCACTGCCGGGCTCTCGCAGCTGCGGCCTCACCATCACTGCCCATGCCAGGCTCTGGGTCCTTGAGCCCCGGGCAGTTACCAGTGGGGGGCCAGGCCCCTCAGGCCCCGGCGTGGTCCGACGTCAGCATGTGGGCTCCCCACGAGCCCCCCGCCCGCCCGTGCCTCTTCCCTGCCCCACTGCTCACCTGTGGCCCGTCCCCGCTCACCTGCAGTTCCCGCCACCTGCTCCTGCATATCCCCTGGGTGCTCAATGTGCCAGCCCCTGCTGGGTGCCCTCCTGGGTGGAAGGCACAGTGGCCATGGTCAGACCACTGGGCCGGTCACTGCCCCCTCGGTGTGCTGCGTGCTAGAGATTGAGAGGAAGATAAGCCAGAAAATGCCTGAGGCCGAGCTAGCAGTGACAAGTGCTATAAAAAACAAACAAAATCAGCCCTTACTGGGACAGAGCTCCTGGTGTGAGCAGAGAGGAATCTCAGACAGCCTAGACCTTTTTTTTTCCCCCCAATTAAAAAAAAATTAATGGTAAAATACATGTGACATAAAATCTCTCATCTTAACCATTTTAAAATGTACATACAAATCGTGGCATTGAGTACACTCGCATTGTTTTGCAGCCATCATCACCGTCCAGCTCCAGGACCTTCATCTACTTCCCAAACTCTCTGTGCCCACTAAACACTGACTCCCCATCACCCTCCCCAGCCCCTGGCAGCCACTGTTCTGCTTTCTGTCTCTATGAGTTTGGACCTCATGTAAGTGGAATCATGCAGTTCTTTTGTGACTGACTTATTTCACTTCACACAATATCCTCAGCGTTCATCCATGTGGTAGCATGTGTCAGAATGCCCTTCCTTTTTCAGGCTGAGTGCTATTCCATCATGTGTGTACACCACATTTTGCTTATCCACTCCGCTGTTGATGGAGACTGGGGTCACCTCCACCTTTTGACTCTTGCAACAATGCTGCTATGAATGTGGGTGTGCGAATTAGTTTTCAAGACCCTGTTTCAATTCTTTTGAGTGTATATTCAGAAGTGGAATTACTAGATCACGCGGTAGTTCCAGATTTAATTTTTTGAGGTTTTGCCATATGGTTTCCCACAGTCGCTGTGCCTCTCTACATCCACACCCGCAGTGCAGACAGTTCCAATTCCCTGGGACGACTTCTTGATGAGCAAGAAGTGGGAAGCTCTGGGGGCAAAGGCAGGGTGAGCTCTGGGAGCTGGGCAACCAGAAGGGCAACCAGAAGGTCAACGCGGCTGGAACAAAGTGAGCTTGGGGGAAGTAGAGGGAGATGGCTAGAGAGGTCTTGCAGGCCTTCCCTCAGCCCACGAGCAGATTCAACCTTTACCTGCTTTTCCATCTCCCGTGCTGCTGTCCTTTGCTCTGCAAGACCCTCCCTGACCCCCACAGTGCAGGCATCTCAGAGCGTCATGCTCAGTCCCTTAGCCTCAGCTCTGGTGGCCTCACCCTGTCCTGTGGCTTTGCTGGCACCGTCCTTTCCTGATTCACTTCCTACCTTGCTGACTGTCCAGCTCTGTCCACTCCTCCACGTTAGGCATCTCCCCAGGCCTGACCTCACCCAGCCCTCGCCTCTCATTCCATGGGCTCTGCTCAGCAGCCTGTTTCAGACCAGCCGCCAGCCCTGTGTAGATGACATTCCCAGAGCATACCTGCTGTCCTAACCCCGTGCTCGAGCTTCACCTGCCCTTTTGGGTCCTTCCTGGACAATGGGGGCTTACGGGTTCAGGAAGGCATGCATGTCTGAAAAGCCTTGTTCAGGGTCTTGGGGGCGAAAGGACTGGGCATCGGGACAGTTGGGATCATCTGGGCATAGGGACAGTTAGGATCCCCTGGTCCTAGGAGAGCTTGTTCTGTGGATGAATTTCCTCTCAGACATGCCGCTTGCCCAGTTTTTTGGATTTGGGCTAGAGAGTCATATTCCCCCTTGCTCTCTCCTTCCTGGCTTCGTGGCAGCCACCTCTCTCTGTATAACCTGCATCCTTGCTGCTTAAGTGCCACATGTGGCCCAGCAGCATCCCAGCACCTGGGAGCTTGTTAGAAATGCAGCATGCCAGGCCCCAGCCCAGATTCACCGAATCAGGATCTGCATCTTAACAAGATCCCCAGTGACTCATATGTGCTCATTGAGGTGTGAACTCTGGTCTGTATAGACCAGCCGTCCAGTTTGTATCGAGCAGTCACCATACCCTCAGCTCTGGAGAATGCCAGAAAAGAAGCTAATAGGGTCCCCAACCTTGGGAGAGTTAAAGAATGAAAAAGCTACTCACATGACAATCTTTAAACTTTTTACTTATGTTTTTATGCACTTCTCTGAATATGTCACAGTTTTAAAAAATAAAGGCTACACATGAGATGGAATGGTTGTGGAGCTCCCCCAGAGTGCTCAGCTGTGTGAGCTAAACCCTGAGCAGTGTGAGGCTTCCAAGTCTTGAAAGTCAGGGCAGTCAGGGAGACTTCCAGGAGGCGGTGAGACCTCAGCTCTCCTTGGAGGAGAGTATGGCGTAGTTAAATGGAAAGGCCCATCCCCGCCAGCCGCCAAAAACAAAACCCAAAACAAAGGAGGAGGGCTTATAGGAGACAAGAACGGACAGGATGAAGGCACAGAATCCAGCCACTGGCTGGCTTTTTGAGGTTACGCCTGGACCTTTCTCAAATGGAAGTGAGCTGGGGAGGACAGGAAGACCGTGTCTTGTATGAGTCATGTACTGGCCTTCTCCTGACGTCAAACGCTGGGAGCTTGCCAATCGCGATCTCAGCTGCTCTCTTAGGATTCCAGAAGGTGAGAAAGCTGAAAGGGGCATTTAGAGATCACTTTTTTTTTAATGTGG
>NW_007726296.1:320737-345713 GCF_000696425.1 Galeopterus variegatus | reverse complement strand
ATGAAGGCACAGAATCCAGCCACTGGCTGGCTTTTTGAGGTTACGCCTGGACCTTTCTCAAATGGAAGTGAGCTGGGGAGGACAGGAAGACCGTGTCTTGTATGAGTCATGTACTGGCCTTCTCCTGACGTCAAACGCTGGGAGCTTGCCAATCGCGATCTCAGCTGCTCTCTTAGGATTCCAGAAGGTGAGAAAGCTGAAAGGGGCATTTAGAGATCACTTTTTTTTTAATGTGGCGAGAACTTTTATTCTGAGATCCACCCTCTCAAGGTCCATCCATGGATGAATGGATAAAGAAAGTGTAGTGTTGGGGGTGTGTATGTATACGTGCAGGTGCATATGTGGATATACATACATACACATACAACACACAATGGAATATTATTTAGCCTTAAAAAGGAAGAAAATCCTGTCATTTGCCCAGTGTGGGTGAACCCGGAGGGCACTATGCAGAGTGAAAGAAGCCAGTCACAGAAGAACAAATACTGCATGATTCCACCTGCGTGAGGTCCCTCATGTCATCTCATGAGGTGCAGCTCACAGAAGCAGAGAGAGGAATGGTGGTTGCGGGGTGGGGGGGGTGCCATTCGGTGTGTACACAGCCTCAGTTAGGGGAGACAGACAGCTTGCTGTGTTTTGTCGAGGGGTGTCACTCGCTTAGGGTTATCCAGCAGGTTGGGGGCAAAGTCAGGAGTAGAACTCAGGTCTGTTGCTGCCTCAGTCAGGGTGTTCCAAGATAGCTGCTTGTATGAATTTATTACAAACTGCAGCCAGAACCAGCAATTCTCTCTGAAATTGAAAGTGCTTTGAGCAGCTGGGTCATCCACACCCACAGCAGCCTGTCTTCAGGAACAGACGAAGGCAGGTGTCAGCAGGACCAGAAGCCACCCACCTGCACCCGTCTAAACCTACCTCCCCACCTCATCCTGTCAGGTGCTCATCTCCTTGGCCATTCTTGTCCCACTCTGTGTTGCCACCAGGAACACAGGTGACAGCTGGGAAAGAAATAAGCCACCTTTCCCTGAGCTCCTGTCTCTAAGTTTTCCAGTGGCCATTGAAGGCCATGTTGGAATCCTGATCTGCATTCTTTGGGGCAGAACCACATCTGCATCTGTGGTGCCTGGA
Source organism: Galeopterus variegatus (assembly GCF_000696425.1). Taxonomy (NCBI): domain Eukaryota; kingdom Metazoa; phylum Chordata; class Mammalia; order Dermoptera; family Cynocephalidae; genus Galeopterus; species Galeopterus variegatus. The sequence goes on along the minus strand of NW_007726296.1, from coordinate 344,588 downwards.
GGAACTTGGAGACAGAGTTCTCTGGAGGCTGGTGCCCCTTCCATCGGCTCCCTGAGCGCTGTCCGTTCTCCAGGCGTGATGTCAGAGCACTCCAGCAGGCCCCCTCACCGGGACCCTCAGCACACTGAAGACTCATTATGAAAATTTCCCCAGGGCTTGACTCATCCAAAGATTTGAGCTTTTTTTTTTTTTAAAGTGGGCTGCATGGCTGAGCAGGCTGGCACGTGTGGAACACTGGGATGCCTTCCTCGGCACTCTGCCCCACCTCAGGCTTTGCGTGTAACCTGGAGACGCTTATTGAGACTGTAGGGGACTTCCGGCCACAGGGAACTGTATGAGCAAAGAAGACCCAGAGGTCAGGAAAAAATAGAGTGGTCTTAAAGGAATAATGTGGAGCTCCATGTGGCATGGAGGAGTCCAGTGGAGGTAACCGGGAAGGGCTTCAGGCTGGGTCACAGGGGCTCTTTCTGTAAGCTCCAGGGAGCCACTTGAGGCTGCAGGTGACAGCAGATGGCAGCCACTGTGGGATAGGATGGGTTGGAGTGGGCAAAAGACTGGAGCTCTCCACAAGTTAAGAGACAAGTTCAGATGAGGATGGGGGAAAGATGGGGAGCTTAAGTCCAAGATGGGGAGCAGGGAGCCCAGACTCAGAGACAGGGCAGCTCTGAGTGTGGACCAGGCTGGGGTGGGGGGCAGTGGAGGCAGATGAGCCAGAAGCCACCCGGGGAGGAGGTCTCGAGGAGGTGAGGCTGGGGGTGAGGTCAGAGGTTGCATTGCCCAGGTGACCGACCGCAGGTGCAGGGGGACAGCTGTGAATTGGGTGGGGGACCTGAGACAGGCACTGAGGCCTTGGGGAGCTGACACAGGTGACAGTGGAAGGAAGAGGCCGCTGCGTAAAGGCAGAGCAGGTGTAAGCACAGGAGGCCTGCAAGCAGGGAAGGGGGAGAGAAAAGCCTGAGAAGGAGTGTGTGAGCCCCTGGACATATGTGGGGCCAGCCTGAGGGACAGAACCCCTGAGACTCTCAGACCACATTTTGAGAACTGATGTTCTAGAAGGAGGCTAAGCACTCCATTTTACAGCTAGAGAAACTGAGGCATGGAGACAGGGCCAGGACTCCTGGCTCTTTTTATGACCTGTTTAACCCTGACATTCCTTGGAGGAAGGACTATCCCTCCCAACCTGCCCTTGTCCCAGAGTAGCCACGTGTTGAACCAGCTCAGTTGCCCGGGGCCTGTGGAAGAAGCACTGGCCTGGGCTACCCTGGGGACAGCCTCGGGCATGGGGCCACCAGAAGTTAACACCCACAGCTTCAGTCTGAGAACTGCTGTAGTGCAGGCCCCAGCGCCCCCAACCCCCACACTCCTGGGAGGAACCCTGTTCCCAGAAGTCTGTCCCTGGACACTGCCGTCAACCTCAAGGTTCATTTCCTGGTTAAATAAACATCTATGTTAAATGGCCAAGTTGGGCAACACCCAGACGCAGCTTCTGAGGAGAACCTCGGGCACATGGCCTGCCAGACCTCGTCCCTGGCTGCCTGGCGAAGACACATCCATCATTGCAGTCACTGAAACAGGACTGTTCCATGCGTCCTGCCCAAAGCCTGCCTGTCTGGGAGGGACGTGCGGAGCAGCCTGTGCCCAAACTCTACCAGAAGTCTGTCCCCAACAGCTTGGAGATTGTAACAATGGTAACGATGATAAAGCCAGAAGTTTGGGCAGGGTGTGACCACTCCTAGCCATCGTCCATCTTGTCCTTGCTTGGTGGGGATACTCCCCCCATTTTGCAGATGAGGAAACTGAGGCCCCTGAGAGGGGCTTGCTTGTGGTTGCTCAGCCACGCATTGCCTTGTGGGACAAGGCTGCAGGCATGCTGACTTCCAGCAGAGTTCTCTTTGCGCCATTGTGGCCACTGCCCTGTGGGTCAGGATTAGAAAGAGCTGAGTACAGGGGAACAGCCCAGAGCCCTCATAGAGGCTGGCCTCCTGCTGGCCTCCACCTTGCAGGTGAGGACGAGGTGTTTCCCAGCATAACCCCTGCCTTCCACAGTCTTTCAATCCTATTTTTCTATGAACCTTAAAAAATTTTTTTAGTTTTAACTTACATATTGCAGTTGTACATACGGGGTACAAACTGATATTTTGATACATATATATGTTGTATATCCACAAACTTTTGGAAGTACCGTTTTATTATTGTCCCTGTTTTTTAGATGAAGCTCAAAGAAGAGAAATAACTTGCCCAAGGGCATCAGGATAGGAAGGGTGGAGCCCAGGATTTGAGTCCAGGTGATCCCACCCCAGAGCAGGGCTCTAAACATCGTCTGTATGACAAATGAGAACTAAGTCACAGGCCCCTAGATGGGCAGAGGTCATCTTAACTCTTCATTTTATAAGGGAAGAGACTGAGCTTCAGATTTCTTGACTCTATCCTTTCCCTACAAAATAATTCTCTTTGTGGAAGCTTTGTCACAGGGTTTCTTAAGCTGTTGAGGCCTGTCCTGGCAGGACACATTTCCCCTTGCAAGGATTTTGTTTGTGAAGATAGTTTACATGCGGGACTCTGCAGGAGCCCTGCGTTGGCAAGAGTGAGCTACTTGTTCACAGAGCCCACACTAGCCCTGCAGATGAAGAAGGCAGGCGGGGAGTCGTAATCCGGCGCCCATGGGAGGGTGGGAGGCCAGGTGAGGGCCAGAAGCCTCATCAGGCCTCAAGATTTCCCCTCCTGCTCCTTGGATGCTGTGACACCCCAACCAAGGAGGTTGCAGTGAGATGCAGAAGGGAGACTGACCATGGGCTTGATTTCTGCCCTACTAGGATGGCCTTGGAGGGACTGAAATCTCCAAAAAACCTTTGTTTATTAGCCAGGAAACTATTGGGGATGGACCAGCTAGGGAAGGGAAGTCATTTATTTAGCGCCTACTATATGCCAGGTACTGGATCTCATTTCATTAGTTTATTGGGGTGTTTGTTGAGCAGCTCCTGTATGTAAGGATAACATCAGGTAGTGTGACTGCTCTAATGGCCTACTATATGCCAGGTACTGGATCTCATTTCATTAGTTTATTAGGGTGTTTGTTGAGCAGCTCCTGTATGTAAGGATAACATCAGGTAGTGTGACTGCTCTAATGAAAAGCAGGGCAAGATAAAGCGTGGAGCAGTGGAGAGCAGTGGTTCTTGACTGGAGGTGACATTTTGTCATCCTGCCCCCCCACACCCGAGTACATATAGCAATGTCTAGAGACACTTTTAGTCATCACACCTCAGGGTAGGGGCTGCTGGTGTCATCCAGTGGGCAGAAGCCACACATGCTGTTAATTATCCTGCACCCACCCGAGTACATATAGCAATGTCTAGAGACACTTTTAGTCATCACACCTCGGGGTAGGGGCTGCTGGTGTCATCCAGTGGGCAGAAGCCACACATGCTGTTAATTATCCTGCAGCCCGTAGGATGGCTCCTACAGCAAAAACTGTTCTGGTCCAAAATGCCAGTGGTGCCAAAGTTGAGAAACCCTGGGGTAGAGAATGGCTTTGGGTGTTCTTCGGGTTGGGTGGCCACCCTGAGGATGTGACTTTTGAGTCAAGATCTGAAAATGTCAGAAAGTAAGAATGACAAGATCTGTGGACAAGCATTGCAAGAAGAGAGGACAGCATGTGCCAAGGCCCTGAGTCCGGAAGGCATCATCCAGAAGACCAGTGTGTGTGAGATTGGTTGGTTATTGTGCACCATATTTCAGGTGAAAAAATTAGGGCTTGGTGGTAATGGTTTGCTAAAGGTCACTCGGTGAAATGGTGCCGGAGCCAGGGTTTGAACGTGGAGTCCGTTTGCTTCCCACTGCCTCAGCTGCCACTGTCAGGGGGGGTGGCTCAGCCTTCATTTTTTAGTTGAGACCTTTCCCCTAATTGACTCTTTAAATTTTTTTTTCCTTTTTGTCTTTTTTACTGACCGGCAACGGGATTGCAACCCTCGGTGTCGCCTAAATTTTTTTTTTCTTTTTGTCTTTTTTACTGACCGGCAACGGGATTGCAACCCTCGGTGTCGCGCCCGCACCGCGCTCAGCCAGCGAGTGGGAACAGGTCTCCACATGGGATCCGAACCCTCGGCGGGAGCGCCTCCACGCTCCCAAGCGGCGCACTCTCCAGTGCGCCACTGGGCCGGCCTTAAATTTTTCTTCTAATTCTATCTGTGGGTACTCGGTTCTGCTCCTGGCACTACCTCAATAAGAAAAACAATAAGGATAATAATAGGCGGTATTTTCCAAAGTGTTTACTGTGTACCAAGTCCTGTTCTAAGTGTGAGATGGATACAGATCTGCATGTGTATCCATGTAAACATATGCACTTACATTTAGTCCGCACAATATGCCCATGTGTTAGATACCATTACGCTATTGTGCCTATTTTACAGATTAGGAAATTGAGACATAGAGAAGTAAAATGTCTTGTTTGACTAGGAAGAGGCAGAGGCAGGAAACAGCCTGGTTCCAGGGTCTGTTCATTTGACCACAGCACGGTGCAGTCGCTCTCTCGGCAGGTTCTGAGTTTCTCGTCACTAGAGTGGATCATTCACTTGACCAGTGGCTCCTCAAGTTTAGTAACACAAAAGATTCATCACAGAAGGAAATTTAGAGGTTACTTTGTCCACACATGGAGATGCTGAGGCTTGACCTCAGAAAGTGAAGTTGTGCAGGAGGCATTGGGAGAGTTGGAACCAGAAGCTAGTGTCCTGGCCAAGTGCCCACTGCTCTACCGTAGGCCACCTGCCCCTGCCATGCTGCAAATTCCCAGCATCCTCCGACTGTTTCATCAGGCCTGCCCCATAGAGTCTTTGCACCTCTGCATCCCAGCCACCAGCCAAGCCTGATACCCAGCAGATTTGGGGCCACGGAGGAAGAGCCTGCTGGTGGCAGAAGGCCCAGGCATCTGCCTCATCCCCCACCCATCCTTCCTGTTTATAGACAATCCCGATTTCTTCCCAGATCTTACAGGTGCAGAAACTGGGGCTCTGATGGGTTAAACAGCTGACCTTCTGAGGTCAGCCTGCAGCGTCAGCGCCTCCCAAGTGGAATGAACATCCATTCATTATTCATTCATTCCCTTGATCATTCTTTCAGTCAACAAAAGAGAACCACTGTACACCAGGCACTGGTCATGCCGAAGTGAAATGCATTCCCTGCCCTCCAAGGGAGACATGATTGCCTCACAGCAGTGAAGAGTGTCATGAGAGGGGGTGCTCAGAAAGGGTGTCTGTCCCAGCCATTCAGAGAGGGTGGATCAGGAGGGGCTTCTTGGAGGAGGTGATTCTATGGCTAAGTCTTGAAGGATGACAGGGAGTTGGCCAGGCAAAGGAGGGGGAAAGGACACTGAGAGAACAGCATGTGCAGAAGCAGGAAGTGAGAGAGCCCTCGCTAGTACAGAGAACCAAGATTGTTCAGGATTGCTGGGGCCATGGGGCGGGAGGCAAAGATCACGCCACTGTGCGGAGCATGAGCACAACAATCTTCTGAGTTAGATGCTGTTGATATCCACATTTACAGATGAGGAAATCGAGGTGCAGAGAGGTTAAGCAACTTGTTGAAAATTACACAGGTAACGAGTGCCAAGGAGCAGACTGACAAGTGCTCAGAGGTGGCAGCATGGTGGCGCCTCTGTAGACCTGGCGCTGTGTGCCTGGCTCTACCTCCTGCCGCTCCCTTTGGTGCCTGCCCCTCCTGATGGCTCTGTTTCCTCCCACAGGTGGAAGGACAGTCCAGAGCCCTTGTCATCGCACAGGAACTGCTGTCTTCGGAGAAAGCGTGAGTCCACATGCAGCTGCCTGTGCCCTTGAGCTTGTAAACAAAACATCGCTCCTCCCGGGCTTACACAGGATGGGAATTAATGCAGACCCAACCCTCTTTCCCTCTGCAGATACGTGGAGATGCTCCAGCACTTACATCTGGTGAGTTAATCATTTTAATTGTCCAAAACTAATTGCCCTTTTACAAGGCTGTGACATAAGAGGCAGAACAGCACTGAGGAGACAGAGGTGATTTCCATTAGCAGAGGCTTGGCAGCAGGCGAGCCTTCACCGAGGCTTTTCAGGGAAGTCTGTCTCCTGATTAATGTGTTTTGGGCAGTGGACAGCTCCCTGCTTTCAGCGGATGTGCCTCGCTGCTCAGGGTGAGGTGTAGAGTGGACTGAAGCTTCTGGAAGGATGTTTGAGGTTTCCTCAGCCTTCTCATTCAGAAAGGCAGGAGGAGGACAGAGGAATGGTTCTGGGCATCATTGTGTGTGTGACGTTTGCATGTGTGCGTGCATGTGTGTGTTGAATGTTTAGGTCCATATGGAGGTATTTGCACAATGACAGGGCAGCTGAGGGTACCAAGAGGCTTTCAGCCACCCCAGCATCAGGACAGTAACACCTGAGCTGGTGAGGAGGAAAAGAGGCCAGACTTGGGACCACCTGGACCTCAGGCACTGCCACCCTTCATGGCTCACAAGACTTCCTGCAGAGCCTCCCTCTGCAGTCAGCTTGATTTAGTTCAACACACATTGTTCTGAATTCTTGCTGCAGGACAAGAGCTGGGGAATGGAAAGACAGGATTAGACAGGGTCCTTCCCCAGGACCTCTCTGGCCAGCAAAGACGAATAATATTCAGAGCACTGGGGAAGTGACCAACAACCCCCTGGGGGAACCTGGGCAGGCTTCCCTGAGGAGGTGAATCAGTCATAGGGAGGGCTGAGGGAAGGGGGCACAGCAAAGACGTGGGAAGTTAGGGAAAGTGGTGGCCTCGGGCCCTTGTGACAGCTTCCTGTCCTCTGAGCTCTCTAAACCATTTGCAGTCTCGCCACAGTTTAGTGTTTGATTCTACACTACTTTGTGTCATTTACCATCTCAAAGAATGTCAGAGCTGCACATGTCCACCATGGAATTTTCAAGTGTTGATATGGAGGCCCTGAGGGAGTGACCTGGCCAGTGTGACACAGCAACTGACTCCCAGCCCACTGTTCTCATGTGTTAACTGTGTGTCCTCAGCTGCCTTTGGAGCTCAGGTTAGGTGCCACCTCGGGGTGCACCAGAGTACCCAACACCAAACCAGGACTCTTGCAGAGCTCCTTATCAGCAGCGTCACACTGACATCACATCCCCATGTGAGCAGAGGGCACCAGGTCCCCGGGGGGAGGACAGAGCACTACTCTGGTCTGGCACCCCCATCCTCTCATTTTTACCCTTCAGGATGAGAGCTTTGTGCATGTTATTAGACACGAAGCCCTCAAGTGTGAAATGTACCAGCCTCCGCTCCCCGCCATACCTTAAAGAATTATTTAGTAAGGGCAGGAAGACTCATTCTCCCATTTTTTCTTCTCTCTCACTTACTTCTGGGCTGGCAGCATGGCAGAGTGGCTGGGCTTTCTTGTTTTATGACTTTGTTAAGAGGGTTTTAACTGGGAAACTTCCGTCTGTGTTTGGACTGCTTCCTGCCAGTTGGAAAGACACTGAAGCCAGTGGTAACCCATAATAATATCCTGAGGAGGCGAGTAAAAAAGAAAAAGAGCCCATAAAAATCACAACTCATAAGCTAGTTGCGGGAAATTGTGGTCTGGAGCTATATTTATCACATCAGTGCTTATGGGGTTAGAAGTAGCAGGAATCCCCCAGTGTCACTCCAAGTCCTAGCCAGGGACACTAGTTTTAAAGGAGACCCATAGATTTTGGGGCATTCCACTCCCCAGCCTTTGATCCCTGGTTGCTAAGGTTGGCAGCTTCTCCCTCAAGGTTTCCCCTTAAATATTTGATGCTACTGAAATCCCAAGGCTACCCAGTGATGGGGAGGGCGGGGCTGACTATGCCTCCTAAATCTCCCCAGCTCGAAAGGTTGTTGATTCTACTGTGTTATTGTTAGGGAAGGACAGTGTGGTCTGTGGCCTTCCATGTCTGGGATTCAACTCTGTACTTGTCAAATGGTAGACAGAGCTAACTCGGGGATTACCAAAGATTCTGGTCATCCAGATTGAATCTTAATGGTCAAGATTCTTTTTTTTTTTTTGTATAGTCTATTAACTAAGAATGGATTTAACACTTTTAAACATTTGGGGAAAAAGGCAAAGAAGAATATGCAGCTGAGACCATATGTCATATATAAAAACAAAAGTATTTGTTATCTGGTCCCTTATAGAAAAAGTTTGCTGACTTCTGGTTTAAAGTCTCCCTTCCAACCCAATTATAAAAGTATTACTCCACCTGCCCATCTTTCAATCTCTCACCTACCCAGCTAGCCAGCCTTTCACATACTTCCCTTATAGAAAAAGTTTGCTGACTTCTGGTTTAAAGTCTCCCTTCCAACCCAATTATAAAAATATTACTCCACCTGCCCATCTTTCAATCTCTCACCTACCCAGCTAGCCAGCCTTTCACATACTCATCTGTCCTTTCATCTGTCCATGCACCCATTCATCCTCCCAGCCCATCCACTACTCAGGTGTACACCCCCCACCACCCATCCGGCCATCTATTCATACATTCATCCATCCAGCCCCCACCCAACCATCCATCCATTTATCCATTCATCATCCAGCCACCCGTCCAACCATTCATCCAGTCATCCACCCTTCTGTCATCTACACATCCAAACACCATCTATCCATCCATCCACCCGACTCCCCACCCACCCAGTCATCCTTCCATCCATCCATCCATCCATCCTTCCTTCCATCCTTTCTTCCATCCTTCCTTCCACCCTTCCATCCATCCGTCCATCTTTCCTTCTTTCCACCCTTCCTTCCTTCCTTCCTTCCTTCCTTCCTTCCTTCCTTCCTTCCTTCCTTCCTTTCATCCATCCATCCATCAATCCTTCCTTCTATCCATCCATCCTTCCATCCTTCCATCCATCCATCATTCCTTCCTTCCTTCCGTCTGTCCGTCCATCCATCCTTCCTTCCTTCCTTCCATCTATCCATCCTTCCATCCATCCATCCATCCATCCATCCATCCATCCATCCATCCATCCAACGATCCATCCATCTTTCCACTCCCCCATCCATCCATCCATCCATCCATCCATCCATCTTTCCTTCTTTCCATCCTTCCATCCATCCATTACGCATCCATCTGACTTACCCATTTGTTCTGGAAACATTACAGGATGTTTACAGTGCCATAGATACTGAGATAGGCCTTGGAGCCCCAAAGATGAATAAGGTCCAGAATCTGCCTTTGAGTAGGTTTCTTTTTTGCAGGGAGAAAGGGTGGGGAGAAGAAAACAGACAGTTATGCTACTGTAAAAATAATTTGCACAACTGTAGTTTTGTGTAAAATCTGCAAGGGCATGGGAGAGGGAGAGACTTGATCCTTTTTGGCGTATCCAAGAAGGTTTGCAGAAGGGGTGTCACTGAGATGGACTTCGGAGGAGTTGGCCAGGCTGGGGTAGTGATGGACAAGGGCACACAAGGCAGGGCAGTTGGCATGGGCAAACACTCATACACCTAAGGGTACAGTCATCCTGCCTTATCCTTGGGAGATCAGTTCCATGATCCCTAGTGGCTGCAGCTGAAACCGCAGATAGTACTAAACCCTGTGTCTACTGTTTTTCCTATACATACACATCTGTGTAAAGTTCAATTTGTAAATTAGGTGCAGTAAGAGATTAAAAACAATGACTAATAATAAAATAAAACAATTCTAACAATATGCCAACATCACTACTCTTGCACTTTGGAGTTGTTAGTAGGTAAAATAAAGGTTACTTGAACATAAGCTCAGTGATACCACAAAAGTCAGTCTGATAACTGGGGTGGCTACTAAGTGACTAATAGACGGGTGGTGTACACAGTGTGAATACCCTGGACAAAGGGATGATTCATGTCCTGGGCAGGACAGATCAGGACAGTGCGAGATTTTATCATGCTATTCAGAATGGCACACAATTTAAAATTTATGAATTACTGATTTCTGGAATTTTCCATTTAATATTTTCAGACTGTGGTTGACTGTGGGTAGCTGAAACTGTGGGTAAGGGGAGACTGCTGTACTTGACATGTTTGGAGAATGGTGCATCATCACATATGGTGGGAACATAGATAATTTTGGAAAGGCAGGTGGGAGACAGAATCAGGGGTCAAGCATAGGCCCCAAGACAACGCTAGGATCAGATTGAGAAGTACGACTGTAGTCTGTTTGGTGCTGCTATAACAGAATACCCGAGACTGGGTAATTTTTAAAGAGCAGAGATATATTTCTTACAGTTCTGGAAGCTTGCAAGTCCCAGGTTGAGGGGCTGGTGTGTGGGGAGGACTTTCTTTCTTTGTCATTCTATGGTGGAAGGGCAAGGGAGCTGTAGGCACAAGGTGGGGTCAAACTCATTTTTATAACAAACCCACTCTTGATAACAAACCCACTCTCACAATAATGTCGTTAGTCCATTCATGAAGGCAGAGCCCTCATGATCTAATCATCTCTTAAAGGACCCACCTCTCAACACTGTTGCATTGGGGATTAATTTTCCAACACATGAGCTTTGGGGGACACATTCCAACCATAGCAAGTACCTAAAATGCCATGCTAAGGAATTTATGCTTTTCCTTGTCTATAATGAGTAGTTAAGAGATTTTAAATGGACACAGCCCCAGGACACATTTAATTCTGTTTTCTCACATAAAATTCCTTTCTTGTTGGATTTGTAGAGAGAACAGATCTAGGCTTGCTTGGGGGCTGGTGGGGGAGTGAAGGGAGAGGAGCATTGGGGAGAGGTTGGATGTGGACAATGGGGAATAACTGCAATTTGAGGTGGTGGCATGCTGACAGTATTGATCTGCTCACCACATCTTGGGCCCAGGTGCTGATGGTCAGCTCTGTGCCACATGAATATGTATAATCAATAAAAATAAAAAATAAATAAATGTGATGTCAATCACCCCCCCAAAAAAGAAATAGAGCATATTTGTAATATTAAATTTTTAGTTGTTACAATAAAGATAAAAAGAAACAGGTAAAATTAAAAAATAACAACAATAATAAAATTCCTCTCCTAACAGAAGCTAAACATTCCTACCATGGGCCCCTCCTTTGGTCTAAGTCATTGCTGTGGATTGAACGTCCCACCAAAACTCATTAAAACTTAATCCCCATTGTAATAGCATCAGGAGGCTGGGCCAAATCCTATTATGGTATTGGAAAGGTGGGGAGGCTTTTAAGACGTGATTAGATTGGGAGGACTGTACCCTCGTGAGTGGATTAATCCATTGAAGGTTTGATTGGTGGTAATGGGTGGGGTTCTGGTGGCTTTAAAATGGAGAGCAAGTGAGGAGGCTAGCTCTCTGTCTTGCTCAGTCATTCTTGCCATGTGACACCCTGCATTGCTGTAAAGTCACCCCCAAGAAAAAGGCTCTCACCAGATTTGTTTCCTGCACTTTGGACTTCCTAGCCTCTGAAACTATGAGAAATAAATTTCATTTCTTTATAAATCACCCAGTTTCAGGTATTTTGTTATAAGCAACAGAAATGGACTAATACAGAAAATTGGTACCAAGAAGTGGGGTGTTGCTAATAACAAATACCTGAAAATGCGGAAGCAGCTTTGGAACTGGGTGATGGGCAGAGGCTGGAAGAATTTGCAGGAGCAGGCTAGAGAAAGCCTAGATTCTGGTGAGGGCTTAGAAGACAAGAAGACCAGGAAAGTTTGGAGGGTCTTAGAGACTGGTTAAGTGGTGGTGACCAGAATGCTGATAGAAATATGAACAGTAAAGACCATTTTGAGGAGGTCTCAAATGGAGATGAGGAAGAGCTTATTGGAAGCTGTAGCCAAAGTCATCCTTGTTATGAACTGGCAAAGAACTTAACTGAATTGTGTCCTCACAGGAGAGCTTTTTGGAATGTAGAACTTAAGAGTTATGAACCAAGGTATTTGGTGGAAGAAATTTCTAAGCAGCAAAGCATTCAGGAAGTGGATACTTACAACAGCCTACACTGATTTATGGCAGAAAAGGCATAACATAAAGTGGGAATTTATAATTAAAAAAGAAGCAGAGGTTAAAAAATTGGAAAATTCTCAGCCTGGCCCCTGAGTGAGCAAGTGTCTTTGGGAGAGGAGAGCAAGGGTGTAGGCCATCAACTGCCTGCTATAGGAGATTAGGATGTAAAGAAGCAATCATCAAGAGAATGGAAGAAAGACCCTGAAGGCATTTCAGACATCTTCCAGTTGTCCCTCCCATCGCAGGCCCAGAGGCCTGGGGAGGCAGAAAGGTTTTGGGGAACAGGCCTAAGGTGCCCTCCACAGGCCCAGTGCCACCTTGAGATGCTGCTCCCTGCACCCTGGCTGCCCCAGCTCCAGCTGCTCCAGCTGTGGCTACATTGGCCCTAGGTGCTGCTGGACCCACAGCTTCGGAAGATACAAGCTGGAAGCCTTGGCGGTATCCACGTGGTGTGAAGTCTGGAAGCTCACAATGCAAAAGCTTGTGGAGGCACAGCACCCAGATTTCAGAGGACGTATGGGAAAGCCTGGGGGCCCTGAGAGAACAAAAATGGAGGAAAAGATGAATGGCTCGCTCTGTCTGCTAGAGCTGGGACACACTCTGCTCTCCTGTACGTGGACATCAGAACTCAAGTTTCTTCAGCTTTTGGGTTCCAGGACTTAAACCAACAGCACCTCCCCACTTTCAGGCCTTTGGCCTCAGACTGAGAATCACACCATCAGTTTCCCTGGTTGTCTGGCTTCTGGACTTGGACTGAGCCATGCTACAGCATCCAGTTTGCAGGCAGCCCATCATGGGACTCGTTGGCCTTCATAATAATGTGAGCCAATTCCCCTCATAAATCCCCTCTCATATGTTTATATACATATCCTATTGGTTCTGTCTCCGGAGAGCCCTGACTAATACAGGCATTGAAGGCCTGTTCAGAAGCAAGTCTGCTGATTGGGAGAGAGAACTCTGGATGTTGTCACCGTCTGATACCCCAGGAGAAGTTCCGTCACCCAGGAGGCCCACGTTACCTGGCCCTGCCCACCTCTCCGGCATTACTTCCTTCCATTTCCTTAACCATTCACTCCAGCAATGCTGGCTTTCTCGCTGTTCTTCAAATACTGCAAATGCTTTTGTATTTGCTCTCTCCTCTGCTGGGACGTCCTACCCTGATCTTCCCATAGCAGGTTCTTCTTCCCATTCATGTCTCAGCTCGAGTGTTAACTCCTCAAACAAGTGGTTCCCCAAAAGTTAGTGTCATAGAACAACCACGTTATTATGCTCAGAGTCTCTGGGCAAGGAATGTGGACAGGGTGTGATGGGGAAGCTTGTCTCTGCTCCACAATGTATAGGACCTCACCTGGAGGATTCAAAGATGAGGGGTGACTTGATGGCAGGGGCTGGGATCACCTGGAGGTGGCTTCACTCACACAGCTGGTGGTTGATGCTGGCTGTTGTGTGAGACCTCAGCTGGACAGTAGCCAGAGCACTTACTTGTGGCCTGGCCTCTGCATGTGGTCTCTGTGCATGGGTGAGTTTGGATTTCCTCACAGCATGGTGGCTGAGTTCCAGGAGTGAGTGTCTTAAGAGAGAGCCAGGAGGAAGTGCGTGGCATTTTTACGCTCTAGCCCCAGATGTCACGTAGTACCACTTCCATATAATAGAATGAATACCCTGTTAGTCGAGTTAGTCACAAAGGTCCACCCGAGTTCAAGGAGAGGAGACATAGTCTCTACCATTCAGTGGGAGGAGTATCAAGCTCACATTGCGTAAAGACCACGTGTGATAGGAGATGTTGTGGCCATTTGGGGAAAATACAATCTACTACAGAAGCCTTTCCTAATAATTCTCTGTCAGGAATTGTGTGTGACTGCTAGTAACAAAAACCCAATTATGATGGCTTAAACAATTTAGGAGTTACTCTCTCTTGTGCACTAAATCCAGACGCAGAAGGTCCAGGTCAAATCTGGCAGTTCCACAAAGCCTCAGGGAGGCTTTCATCTATCTTTCTGGGGAATTAATTTTCAGGTTTCCTCATGAACACAGGACAGCTGCTGCAGCCCTAACTATCACATTCATGTCCCAGGCAGGAGGAAGGAGGAAGGGAAAAGCAAAAGGTCATGCCTCCCAGCTGAGTTAGTCCCCTTGAAAAGTTTCACCGAAAGCTTCACTCTCAACTTCTGCCTCCCTCTCATTGAGCACTCCTAGTTTCAGGGGAAGAGGGTCAACTGGGAGTCAACTGGTCAAAGCTCGGTTTGACTCAGCAGCTCTGCTTCTTGTGTGTTCATTCTGGGGCCCAGGCTGAAGGAGAAGCAGGTACCCTGAAGTGCTCTTCCCATGACAATGGCAGGAGAGCAAGTGGAAACACCAGAGGGCTTCTAGGAGTCTGGCTCACAACCAACACATCATCACTCCTGCCTACATCCCACTGGCGAGTGCCACAGCAAGACCCAAAGCAAGGGGCAGGGATATGCTCTGCCCTCCAGTGAGTGTGCACAGGGGTGTGGGTGCAGGGCTGCAGCTATCCTTCCCTCTTGTACACTCTCCATCTCACACTTTATTTTCTACATAGCACCTTTCATGATCCAAAATAACCTAATTTATGTATTTGTTGACTTATTATGTTGTGTTTTCATTTTTATTCAGTTTAAAATACTTGCTAATTCTCCTAGTGATTTCTTCTTTGACCCATGGGTTATTTAAAACTATGTTGTTTAACTTCCAAGTATTTGTGTATTTCCCAAATCTCTTTCTGCTGCTGATTCCGCGCTAGTAAACATACTGTATTAGTCCATTTGTGTTGCTATAACAGAAATATCTGAGACTGGGTAATTTATAAAGAACAGAGGTTTATTTGGCTTACGATTCTGGGACAGCTGCATCTGGCATGGGCCTCAGGCTGCTTCTACTCATGGCGGAAAGTGGCAGCCAGTGGCGGATACAAGCAGATTACATGGCGAGAGGAAGCAAGAGAGAGAGGGGAGCTGCCAGGGTCTCTTAAACAACCAGCTCTTGTGGGAACTAATAGAGCGAGAACTCACTTATTATTTCCCCCTCTCCCAGGAAGAGCACTAATCCATTCATGTGGGATCCACCCCATGACCCAAACTGCCACATTGGGGATCAAACTTCCACATGAGTTTTGGAGGGGACAACACATCCAAACTCCATCACATACTCTGTGTGGTTTCGTCCTTTTACCTTTAATAAGACTTGTTTTATGGCCTAGTGTATGGCCCAGCATGTCCTGGAGAATGTTCCATGTACAGCTGAAAAGAGTGTGTTTGCTGCTCTTGTTGGGTGGAGTACTCTGTAGATGTCACTTAGGTCAGGTTACCCGATGGTGTTGTTTGAGTCTTCTGCATCCTCACTGATTTTCTATCCTCTTGTTCTGTCCACTATTGAGAGCGGTGTATTGAAGTCTCAGCTGTTATTGTTGAACTGTATGTCTCTCCCTTCAATTCTGTCCATTTTTGTTTCATGTATTTTGGGGCTATTTTAGGTGTTCATTTACTGCCTACCTCCCTTATTAAATTCTGAACTCCTTTAGGGCAAAGTCTGCATTATTTGCTATTCCCAGTGGCATGTGATGCCTGGTACACAGTCGGTGCATAATAAGTATCCAATGAATGAGTGATGGTGGGGCCAGTCCTTCCATCAGTCCTATCATTTCTTCAGTCAGAAATACTTCCTGAGTGCCTCCTGTGTGGCAGGTACTGGGGACCTATCTATGAGCAGAGCAGAGGTCCTTGCCCTCCAGGCACTGACAGTGTAGAGAGATGGGCATGAAAAGGAACAATTTAATACAGCAGTGGGGGACATACCCAGGCACCCAGCCCTGTCTTATGGGGGCCAGAGAAGGATCCCCAGAGGGAAATGCATCTGATAATGGGGTGGGGGGGTGCAGTGAGGAAGGCAAGGGGATCTGCATGTGCAAAGGCCCAGAGGCCAGCTAGGAATGGCATGTCTGTGAATGGAAAGAAATCCAGCCTCGTTGGAATGTGGTGAGTCGGAGGGAGCGTGGTGATGGCTGAGGCCAGCGGGGTGAGGGATGAGGCCCGCGGGGTGAGGGGCAGAGCAGGGAGAGGTTGCGAGGTGAGCTACATTTGGGCTATGGGCTTGATCCACCAAGTGTGATTCCAGCAAGAGGTAACTGGCTGGAGTAAGGCAGGCAGATCTGAGGACTGTGTACTTGTTGACTGGCTGTGAGGAGATGGGGAGGGAGGGGCCAGGCAGACCCCAGATTTGTGGGCTTGCTGACTCACTAAGATGGAAATAGATCTGAGGACTGTGTGCTTGTTGACTGGCTGTGAGGAGATGGGGAGGGAGGGGCCAGGCGGACCCCAGATTTGTGGGCTTGCTGACTCACTAAGATGGAAAGTGCTGGAGGGGACCCAGCTAAGTGTGGGGAGGGGCTGAGGGTGAGGGGCCCAGGGAAGGGCATCCTGGAGGTCAGCTGGGCACAGGCTGTGCCCTACAAGTGATGGAGTGTGGAGATGTCAATGGAGGCTCTGAGAGTGGCTAGGATGTCCCCAAGGGAGGATGCAGGGGGAGAAGGGGCTCTCAGGTACCCTGGGGAGAAAGGAGGCTCCCTGGAGAGTGTGAGCCTGGGGACTGGTAGGTTTTGACAGAGGGGCCAAAGGGACTTGGCGGGGTGTGTATTAGGGAAGGACTCAGTGCAAAAAGGCAAGTGAGGGGCAGTGTGCACCTGACTGATGGTGCCTCCCCACTTTGCCGTGTGGTAGTAACCACTGGAAAGGGAGTCAGGAAGGCTCCAGGACAGGGCCAGACTTCTCATACTGCCAGGAGACGGAACAGACTCAGACAGAAACCCTCCCTTACCACTGGGTAGGAGTTGAATTTGACTGTGGCTCAGGTGCTGACATGGCTGGGGCAAAGAAAAGATCTGGAGGACTCTGTTATTAGTCAATTTATGAGTAATTTAGTTATCTAAACTGGTGTGCAATCAGTTTGCTTCCACCCCCAGTCCCCTTTTCCCTCACCCACCCAGGTCTTGCTTCTCATAGTTGGTGTTAAATGTGCCAGATACTGTCAGGGAGGAGGGCAGGGAGGGCAGTTGTTGGGAAAATGTAGGAACATGATCCGGGCACCTCAGATGTTCAGAATCTTGCCGAATATTTGCTGTGAATAGGTTGTGGGTGGGTGGAGTTAGTGCACCTGCGCAGCCCCGCCACCGTGGCTGGCATTTACTGCCTCGGGTGTCTGCTGCCCGCAGCCGTGCTCTCCAACCTGTGGCTTCCAAGGACCTGTTTGCTGGTTACCTAGCTCATAGACCTGCGTGTGAGGGGTCTGGTGACCCAGCCTGGCATGTGAAGGGTTTGTGACCCAGTCTGGACAATGGGCTTGAGGGGTCTGTGAGCACCAGACCCAGCCCTAGCTTGACAATTGGCCCAGTCGGTGCAGGATTACAGGCAAGTAAAAGAGCTCCACGATTGGTGACGTCGACAGGATTCCGACATTAGCCTGTAGCGCAAAAACAAAAAAAAACAGAGGCTGGAAAAGAGGATTATGTAAGGCAGAGGTTCTCAAAGTGTGATCCTCAGACCAGCAACACCTGCATCACCTGGGAAATTGTGAGAAATGAAAACTATCCAGGCCCCCCTCCCTGCCCCGCAGACCTGCTGCATGAAGCTCCAGGGTGGGGCCCAGCCGGTTGTGTTTGGTCAGCCCAGCAGGTGATTCTGATGCATGTGGAGTTGCAGAGCTGCTGCTATGAAGGAATGAGCCATAAGCTCAGAGTGGGCTGGATCTGCTCTCAAAGGGCTGAGTGCACCAGGCCAAGGACTTTAACTTGGCTCTAAGGACAGGAAGGGTCATGAAGCGTCTGCAGAAGAGGTGAAAAGAGTGTTGAGCCCTCGCTTGCCCTCCTTCCCCAGGAGCCTCAGAGAACTATTTTCCCTTTAAAAAACTGTTTTGTAACTTACATACAGTTAAGTGCACAAATCCTAAGGGTGCAGCTCAAGTGTGTGCGTGTGCACGCAAGCACTGGTAACCACTGCCCGGATAGAACATTTCCATCATGTCAGAAGATTTCTGTAACCCTCCTCCCCGCCAGCCTCAGATTACCACTGTTTTGCTTTCTGTCACATTTGATGGGTTTGGTCTGTTCTTGCAACTCATATGAATGGAATCACGAATTATGTACTCTTTTTGTGTCTGGCTTCATCAGCCCAGCATACTGCCTGTGAGATTCATCCAAGTGTCCATGTGTATCAGGATTCTTTCTAGGGATGTCCCTCAGTTGGGTGACCTGTCCTCCTGTGGATGAGCGTTTGGGTTGTTTCCTGTTGGGGCTGTTGTAAAGCTGCTATCAATGTTTACACGTATCTCTTAGGGAATGAATGCAGTCATTTCTCCTCATTTGTTCCCTAGGAGTGGAATTATGGGCCATAGGGTAAGCATAGATTCAGCTTTGCTAGAAACTGCCGAATAGGTTTACAAAGTGGTTGAAGCAACGTGATGAAGGCCCCGTCCGAGTGTGTGAGAACGACACTTACTCTACACTCTCGCCAACGCATTGGAATTGTCGGCCTTTTTACTCACGGCCATTCTAGGGATTGTGTGTCTCGCTGTAGTTTTAATCTGTGTGATTAGATGAAATTGAGTGTCTTCCCTTCTGTTTATTAGCCATTTGGAAATCCTCTTTTAAAAATATCTTTTGCTTTTTTTCCCTATTGCTGTATTGGTCTTTCTTATAGATTTGTAGGAGCTCTTTATATATTCTGGACACAAATCCATTTTCAGATATGTGTATTGTGAGGAGTATTTGCCCAACCTGTGGTTTCACTATTTACTTTTTTTGACAGCTTTATTGATATATAAATCTCATATCATACAATTCACCCCATTAAAGTATAAAATCCAGTGATTTTTAATATATTCAGAGTTGTATAATCATCACAATGAATTTTAGAACATTCTCATCACCCCAAAAAGAAACCCCATACCCCTGAGCTATCACTCCCTATCCCCCCTCACCTCCCAGCCAAAGGCAACCACCAGTCTAGTTTCTGTCTCTATAGATTTGCCTGTTCTGGACATTTCATATAAACAGAATCTTACACTTTGTGGTCTTTTGTGATTGGCTTCATTCACCTAGTGTAATGTTTCCAAGGTTCATCTATGTTGTAGCTGTATCAGAAGAACTTCATTCCTTTTCATGGCTGTATAATATTTCACTGTGTGGATATACCACAGTTTGTTTATCCATTTATCACCTGATGAATGTTTGGGTTCTTCCCACTTTTTGACTATTATGAAAATGCTGCAGGGAACATTCACATACAGATTCTTGTGAGAACATGTGTTTTCAATTCTCTTGGATATTGCTGGGTCATGTGGTAACTCTTTAACCTTTTGAGGAACCACCAGACTGTTCTCCAAAGTGGCTGCACCATTTACATTCCCACCAGCACAGTATGAAGGGTACAGTTTCTCTACTTCTTGACAGCATCAGTTATTGTCCGTATTTTTTATTACAGCCATCCTTGTGGGCCTAAGATAGAATCTCAATGTGGTTTTGATTTTTAATTTCTCTGACACCTAACAATGTTGAGCATCTTTTCTTATGTTTCCTGGTCATTTGTATAACCTCTTTGGAGAAATGTCTTTGTAAATCTTTTGCCCGTTTTTTAACTGGGTTGTTTGTCCCTATATTGTAAATCTGTAAACAAGTCCCTTATCAGATACATGCTTTGCAAATATTTTCTTCAATTTGTAGGTTGTCTTTTACTCTCTTGACAGTGTCCTTTCGAGCACGAAAGTTTTTGTTTTTTGTTTTTAAGGATGACCGGTAAGGGGATCCTAACCCTTGGCTTGGTGTTGTCAGAACCACGCTCAGCCAGTGAGCTAACCGGCCATCCCTATATAGGATCTGAACCCATGGCCTTGGTGTTATCAGCACCGCACTCTCCCGAGTGAGCCACGGGCCGGCCCCGAGCACGAAATTTTTTGATTTTGAAGAAGTCCAGTTTATCTATTTTTTGTTGTTGCTTGTATTTTTGGTGTCATATCTATGAAAGCTTTGCCTAGCCCCAAATCACAAAGATTTACTCCTGTATTTTAATAGTTTTATAGTTTTAGCTCCTACATGTGGATATCCATTTGCTCAGCACCATTTGTTGAAAAGACTGTTCTTTCTGACTGAATTTTCTTTGTGCCCTGTTGAAAAGCACTTGACCATAAATGAAATGGTTTATTTACGGTTTCTCAATTCAATTCCATTGATCTGTATGTCTGTCCTTATGCCAATACCACACGATCGATTTCTGTAGCCATATGGTAATCTTGAAATCAGGAAGTGTGAGTATTCCAACTTTGTTCTTTTTTGGAGATTATTTTACCTGTTCTGAGTCCCTCACATTTCCATATAAGTTTTAGGATCAGCTTGTCAATTTCTGCAGAAAAGGCAACTGGGATTTTTGATAGAGGTCACTACATATCAACTTGGGGAGTATTGACCTCTTAATGATACTAAGTCATAAGCATGAGACATCTTTCTACTTAGGTCCTTGTTAATTTCTTTTAACAATGTTTTATTGTTTTCAGAGTACAAGTTTTGCTCTTCTTTAGTTAAATTTGTTTCTATGGGTTTTATTTTTTTGATCATATTCATTTAAAAAATTTTTTTAAACTTTCATTTAAACATAATTTAAGTTTACAGAAAAGTCATAAGAATAGTAGTAGTACATAGAACAACCAAATGCCTTTTACCCATATTCATCTTTTAATATGAAGTCTAATTTATTACTTTTTTCTGTATAGTTAATATTTTTGTATACACTTCAAGAATTCTTTGCCTTCCCCATAGAAAATTATTTTCAAGGTTCCAAAGTAGTCTCCAGTGATTGATTGGGCCAAGTGAAATCATGTCCCCAGGACAGCTCACTGCCTGCCAAGGCATGTTGGTGACATGGGTGTGTTGTGGCTGAGGTTGGTGTGCATTTGGCCACACGAGATCCCAGTGAGGCCACTTGACTCTCAGCAGCGACATCAGTGGTTTGACCACTTGCCAGGAGGACATTCTGGCCACTTACCAGTTGTTCAGCCCAGAGAATGGAGATGTGGCGTCACTCAGAAAACTGAACAGTGGGTTGGGAGATGGGAGAGGCCTCTGAATGTGAGGTCCCTGCTTCTACCTCAGGCAAGCCAGGGGCCAGTTGTTGAAAGCCCTGTGAATTCTGGCATGCTCGGACCGGTGCAGCAGGCTGCCCAGGGTCTCTGAGGTTAGGCAGAGAGCCCTGGCTGGGATTCTGGAGACCTGGGTTCTAGCTCTGCTCCTTGACCTCGGGCAAGTCACCTCCCCTGTCTGGGCCATCCATCAGAGGAGGAACTGCTGTGGAGCAATGGTAAGGGTAGGACTTGGCTGGAGTCAGGCAGACCTGGGCTCAAATCTTGCTGCCTCGGTGGCTTTGGGCAAGTTACTCAATTTCTCTAGGCCTAAATCCCTTGTTGGTAAAAGTGGAAATAGCATCAACATGATAGAGTTGCTGTGAGGATTAAATGAGAAAATGAACACTAAGCATTTAGCACACGTGGCTCCCATGGAGTGTGTGTTCAGTAAATGCTGTTATTTGTTGACCATCTTGATACAGAGTCTAGGGGAGAGGGAAGACACAGAAACAATCCTAAAACACAACGGAAGGCAGTCTGCACAAACCCTGTGAAGAAGGTATTTGTATTCCCATTTTGCAGAGGATGAAATTGAGGTCCTTGGAGGTGCAGTGACTTGCCCAAAGTCACACTGAGATACCTCTCCAGGTAGAGAAGTTCTTATATGTGTTCTTCAGGCCTCTTGGGGAGCCCTATGAGGTTGGAGAAGGGACTCCACAAAGAGCTGGGGAAGTGCAGGACCCTGTAGGGTGGTCCCCTGCCTGACCCTCCAGCAGCATCGTCTTCCAGTCCTGTGTACCTCTTGCAGGGGTGCACACACTCCAGCCAAACCATACTTAAACTCTCAGTTCCTTTCCACTTCAGGGCCTTTGCACATGCTGTCCCCTCTGCCTGGAACACTCCATTCGTCTCATGCGGTCACCCCCTTGGCAGGCTTTCCCTGCACTAAGCCAGGTCCTCCTCCCCTGCTTTGCCATGGGCCCGTGCTCTTCTTCATGATGACACTTACGCCCCTGTGTTCAAATCATCTTTTTACCCGTCTTTTTCCCCCGAGATTGCAAACTCTTTGAGGGCATCTCTCCTGCTCCCACACTCTCCTCGGGGCTTGGTGCAGAGCAGGTGCTCAGAACATTTGTCGAATGAATAAGGGGAGATGAGGGCAGGGTATCTTTCTACCTCCTTCCTTCCTCTCAGATGGATGCCAGGACCCCCCAGGTGCAACAACGGGCCAGAATATTCGGGACGGCAGAAACCGTGCAGGGAGCGGTGGATGGCGTGGCCGGCGCTCTGCGCTCCCAGCCGGTGCACAGATTTTAAGAACGGATATTTGTGGCAATTCCGATTATGTTCCAGCTTTTGAAATGAGTCATGTTGGTGATGGCCATGCCGCCCACCGGGACCGAGTCGATTCAGTGAGAATTAATTACAGACAAACCAGCTTGCAGAGCAGTTAATATTCACGCTCCCTCCCTGGAGAGTGATGCAAGTACCGCTGTCTGTCTTGTCTTTGCTTGTCCTTCTCTCTCCCTCCCTCCTGGGTGCTCTTGGCATCAGGGTGACCAGATTCTGATCTTGTCTCCCCCATGACTCACTCTCCTTTTCTGTTAGATAACGGCCAGGCAATCAATCAGCGAGCATTATAAAACTCCTTCCCTGTACCACGTATTCTGCGAGACTTTAGGAACATAGCAGGAAACAAAACATATATGGCCACTGCTTTGAAGATGTCCTATGTAAATCCAATCACAACTACCCTGGAACAGCCCTTTACAGTTTACAAATTAGGATAAGCTTTACCATAGTTCATGCTGTGCTTAGTGGTACTGTTATCTCCATTTTATAGGTGATGAAATCGAGGCTCAGAGAGGTGACAGCTTGCCCACAGTCACTTGACTGCTCTGTGGTGCAGCTGGGCTTGAACTCAGCCCAGACCAGATGAGAGAGTATGCTGAAAGTCGTCTGTCAACCAGCCGCCCAACCGAGAGGGGTTATTGCCCTCATGAGGATACAGGGGCATTTTCTGTCTCTACCTGTGATGCCAGGGATGAGAAGACCCTGCAGGGCTTCTGGGTCCTACACATGGAGACTCACAGGGAAAAGGTGGGGCGGGGGGACCTTCCTGACCCTGGTCTGTAGGGAAGCCTCCACCCAGGTTCAGAATGACCCCAGTATCCCAGAGCCACTGTGGGCAGAAGTAAGAATTAAACACTTGCTGTCCTCCGACTGGTAACTCTCGCCTTCTCCGCCTTCTGCAACAGGCTTTCAGGAAAGGCTCTGGAGCTCATGTATGAGGAAGTTCATTTTCTCATTATAGCTCAAGAATGTGGTTTCCACTCATGGGCCCACATACCCGCAGCCCAGAGAAGCCACTCATCAGTTCAAGACTTAGTCCTAAGAATTTCTGACCTTAAGTGATGACATTGGAGGTTTCCCAAGACCTGTCCTGGACTGGGCTGGCTGGCTCCAGGCAGGAACCAGCTCATCCTCCCTCCTTGGGGACTGCAAGCCAGGGTGGTTGGCCCTCCCCACAGTTCCTGGCAGAGCGGGTGACAGTAGCAGGAGGTCAGCGAAGGACAGGATGAGGTGTTCCAGAAGCAGAGACCTTTGCAAACTCTGCACCTGCCATGCCCCGTCTGATGGCAGGGGCAGCACAAGAGAGCATCTCCCAGT
Source organism: Galeopterus variegatus (assembly GCF_000696425.1). Taxonomy (NCBI): domain Eukaryota; kingdom Metazoa; phylum Chordata; class Mammalia; order Dermoptera; family Cynocephalidae; genus Galeopterus; species Galeopterus variegatus. The sequence continues at coordinate 320,854 of NW_007726296.1, read as the reverse complement.
CTCCACCTCTCACCATGAAGCCAGCCTTCCTTCCTTCCTTCCTTCCTTCCTTCCTTCCTTCCTTCCTTCCTTCCTTCCTTCCTTCCTTCCTTCCTTCCTTCCTTACTTCCTTCCTTC
>NW_007726296.1:317924-319737 GCF_000696425.1 Galeopterus variegatus | reverse complement strand
GTTTGTTCACTCCTTCTGAAGTTTCGATGTATTGTTATGGTCTTTTCTTTCTTCCCTTCATTCCTTCCTTCTTCCTTCTTTCCCTCCCTCCCTACCTCCCTCCCTCCCTCCTCACCCCTGCCCCCTCCCTCTCCCGCCTGCCCTCTCATTCCCTCTCGTTCCCTCTCAAGCTCACTCACTGGCCCTGCTTCTTGTTTTTCTTTCTCTTCCCCTTTCCCCTCTCTGCCCCTAAGCCACCTCCCTGCCCTTTTTCCCACCCCTCTCCTGTCACCTCCACCCCTCCCTCCTCTTCCACGCTCTTTCACTGGAGTAGAGAAGACTAGAAAGGCTTCCTGGGGTAAGGGCTGCCCATCCTCTGAGGCATGCTCCACTTTCAGATCTTTTTGTAAAGAAGACATTTCTAGCAGTGAAAACTGCTCAGCAGTGGGATGACTGTCCTGCCCAGGAGTGAGTTCCCCAGCAGGGAGGCAGACAAGACAGAGTGATCCTCCTTCCCGAGTGCTGAGGAGGTGGTTTGACCTTCCTGGTGGGGGCTGGATCGTGTGACCTAGGTTTTCTGACGTGCATTGCTCTGCAGTTCAAGATGGTTTCATGATCTCCCATGTATTTAAAGCTATAGGGCTGGGCCTCATGCAAGAGCAGGTATATTTAAAGACAAAGTATTTTTCTTACATTCTTTACAATTTGAATGTTTATTAAATGTAGTTTAATTTTAGAAGTAAATTAAGGGCCGGCCCGGTGGCGCACTGCTACAGTGCACCGCTTGGGAGCGTGGTGGCACTCCCGCCGAGGGTTCAGATCCCACATACAGACCGGTTCCCGCTCACTGGCTGAGCGGTTCCCGCTCACTGGCTGAGGGAGGGGCGGGCACAGCACCGAGGGTTGCGATCCTGTTGCTGGTCCTGGTCCGGTACGGGCGCGACACTGAGGGTTGCGATCCGTTGCCGGACACGAAAAAAAAAGACAAAAAGGAAAAAAAAAAAAAAGAAGTAAATTAACCATGGAAAACTTTAGAAAATAGAGATGAAAAGAAAAAAATCCTCCCTGACTCAGCCACGGTTTGCGTTTTCTTCTGTTTTCTTTTATCTCTTCCCTCTGTTTGCTTCTTACACATTGCACCGGGGTGTGGAGACAGCTTTGTATCCCTTCCTGAATTCTTAACACGGAGACGTGAATATTTTACATAGTCACCACCTTTATTATTTTTCGTGACTGCCTCATATACCATGGGGTGGATGCCCACGATTACTTTAGACTTTGTTTTGAAGCAGCAAAAACTTGAACCTCTTCAGAGATGGACAGTTAGAAAGCAAGAGCTTTATGTTTCTTTAGAGAAGGAGTTACCCCGTTTTCTATCCATCTTGTAAGAGAAGAGTGTTCGCCATTCAGCACGAGGAGGAACGAGCACATGCGAGGACTTGCTCCTGGCCGGGAACCGTGCTGGGTGCTCTGTGGGCATCAGTTAGGGCAGCCCCGTGATTGCCATGTGCATGCTGCCAGCCCTGCTTCCCAGGTGACGGCCCTGGGTTTGGACACACCGTCTTCGGGTCCCACAGCTGTCTATGTAGACCAGGACTCCAAAGCCACAGGGAAGGGTCTGCCAAGGAGGACTTGTGCTCAGTCCTGTCAGCCTGTGGGTAACTGGCCTTTTGGGGTTTCAGGATTTCCATGGAGTTGTCATGAAGGCCTTGGATGACATGGACCAAGAAGGCAGAGCCGCATTGGCCCGGGGGGAGCTGAGGCAGGGCCTGAGTGAGCTCGCAGCCATCCATGACCTTCACCAAGGCCTCCTGGGGGAGCTGGAGGAGAGGCT
>NW_007726296.1:315486-317106 GCF_000696425.1 Galeopterus variegatus | reverse complement strand
GGGGGGGATGGAGAGGGATAGAAATATCACCAGATATGATGGTGTCTCCGCCTGATGGACGTGAGGCCGAAACACAGAAGAGTTAAGTCATTTGCCCAAAAACAAACAACTGTATAGGGTCCAGCAGGCTCCACACCCAGGGATGTGACTCCAGCACCCCCTGCTAACCCTATGCTAGTCACAAGGCTGAGTTCTCACTATCCCATCCCCCTCCCTGGCTGCAGGGAGAGCCAGCAGAAGGTGGCCGATGTCTTCCTGGCCCGGGAGCAGGGGTTTGACCACCACGCTGCCCACATCCTGCAGTTTGACAGGTACCTGGGTCTGCTTGGTGAGAACTGCCTGCACTCTCCCCGGCTGGCAGCGACTGTCCGGGAATTTGAGGTGGGTCCCTTGGTCCTCTGAGACCCTGCTGTAAGAGTGCAGGGGTGAGGGTGGGCACTGAAAGGCTTAACGCATGTCAGTGGGACATCTTGGTAGGTCTGAGGTTGGGGAGCAGAAGGGGAAGACCTGGCCAGAGGGATGAGAAGGTGACCCATCAGGAGGGAAAAACCTGAACCCAGAACATTCGCCTCTGGGCAGTAGATAACAATACAGTGAGCCCCAGCCACAGGAAGGCTCCTGGGGAGTTCTCCTGTCCCAGTTGAAAAGCATGAACTGAGCTAGGACACCAGCCGTTGGGATGACCAGTGCAGTTAACAACACTGGAGACTCAGTCCTAGGCAGAAAAAGGGGGGCTTTTTTCTGTCACCAAGATTAGGAGCAAAGCAGAGACTAGGAGAGGCAGGTTCCTGAGTATAGCCCCGACTGTGAGCCTAAAGGAATGAACAGTCGCAGCAGGGTGGAGCTAATCCAGGAGGGCTTCCTGGAGGAGGGAAGCTGGTTTTGAAGATGGGGGAGCAGCTCAGCTTGGCCAGGAAGAGGTGTAGATGGGACAGCATAGGTAAGACACTGTGATGCAGGCGTCTCTGATGGAGTTTTCTCCTCCCCTCTCTGGAGAGCAGCAGAGTCTGCCAGGAGGCGGCCAGACCATGAAGCACCAGCTGCTGAGGGTGGTGCGGCGCCTCTTCCAGTACCAAGTGCTCCTTACAGGTGGGCCCACGGGTGTTCAAGGTGCATAGGGCAACGGGGGACAGGAAGGCCCTGAGGGGGGTTGGAGGGGACAGTGGTGAGGCGTGTGATGACTACTGCACCTGCCACCATGGCACTCCATTTCTTACCTCCCCACCCCTGCAGAGGGGCCAGCCTCTGCCACCACCTTTCTCTCCAGCTGAGCTCTGAACTCCCTCCTGCCACCTGGGAAACTTCGTGTCAGTGGCCACTTCCAATCCTGAAACACAAAGACCCCAGCGGTCTGCATTTCCTCCCTGTCTCGGCCAGATGTCTCCTCATTTCAGTAAAGCTGCTCCTTGTGGCTGAAGCAGTGGACATCTTCAGCCTTGGACCTGCTGGGCCTCTCTGTGGCTTTGCCACTGACTGCTTTCTGCTTCTTGAAACCCTTTCCTCCAGGGGCTTCTGTGACGCACTGTCTCCCACTTCCCTCCCACCTGTCTGCTCCCTTCCGTCTCCAGTGATAGCCTCTTTTCCTTTACTTTCCCATAAATGTCAGTGATTCTTGGGGCT
>NW_007726296.1:311234-314537 GCF_000696425.1 Galeopterus variegatus | reverse complement strand
CGTCTCCAGTGATAGCCTCTTTTCCTTTACTTTCCCATAAATGTCAGTGATTCTTGGGGCTCAGTCCTAGGTCCTCTCTCCTCCCCTCTCTACAAAACTCTTTCCAAGGAATATTATCCTCTCCTTGACCTCTGCCTTCTGGAAACACCCACACCTTTATCCTGGGCTTCAGACCCATCTGCCTTCCAAATGGACAAAGACCCCTGCCCTGGGAACTGATACTCCAGTGGGGTAGGCAGACATTACACATGTAGACACATGCAGGAGTACTTCAAAAGATTCGTGGAAAAATAGAATGAAAACATAATACAAACCTATCCATAAACTTTTTGAAGTACCTCGTACATGTAATTCCAAGAAGCGATCAGAAAAATACATTAGGGCCAGGGGATAGAGAATTCATTCATCTAATTCAACAAATATTTATTGAGCACCTACTAGGTACCAGGCCCCATGCTAAAGGCAGAGCAATAAATTAAACCAGCAAACTCTGACACTATGGAGCTTATACTCTAGACCAGCAAATAAGGAATCAAAATATATTGTCAGTGTTAAAAAGTATAAAGAAAAATTAAGCAGCGTAAGGGTTAGAGGGGAGCCTGGCTGCCGTGTTAGGTACAGCAGTCAGGAGAGACCTCTCTGTTGAGGTGACATTGAGCAGAGATCTCAGAGAAGCGAGGACAGGAGCCATGTGAAGATCTGGAAGAGGAGGTCTCCAGGGGAGGGAGTGCCAAGTGCAGAGGCCCTGGGGCAGGAGCAAGCCTGGCATGTTCCAAAAGGGCAAGAACGCAGGTGGCAGGGATGGGATGAGTGGGACGGCGCTGGTGGGGCCGCCTGTAGAACCTGGGGGTGCAGATGCGTTCAGGTTCACCACGTTGTGCTCTACTGTGTCGGTTGTCACGTCTGTCTCCCCCAGTCAACTGTGTGCTTCTTGAAGGCAGGGTTTCACCTTGTGTCTGTATCCTAAAGGCCTAGCCCAGTGTCAGGCACACAGTCGGTGCTCAATGGATATTCACCAAATGAGTGAATGACTAGCAGCCATGGCAGTGATGCCGAGGGTGGCCCTGGGGGCCTGGTCTTGTGCTAGGTGATATCATGATGGGGTTAATAGGGGTGAGACGGTGGATACTCCCTTCTGGAACTTTTCTTCCATCTCCTCTCTGGAGAGAGAGGGGCTGGCCGCCCCAGGGTGTAACTGACTCCTGGCTCTCATTCCGCCTACAGACTATTTAAACAACCTCTGCCCAGACTCGGCTGAGTATGATAGCACACAGGGTAAGTCCAGCGCCAACCTGGAGAAAGTGAATACATCCCTGTTCGGGCCCCTCTCCCCCCAACCCTGGACTCCACATTGGTTCCCAGGCCCAGGACACAGTCCCCTCCCCCAGCTGGGTGTGTTCTGCACATGGCACTCCTGGGGCTTCTGTGAGAGCCTCCGAATCTTCTGAGATGATTCCCCCTTCCCGTCAACCATGGGGACTCCCTGAGATGGGCTGATGTTCAGTCGGAGCAGAAGGGGGTCATCAGAATTTGGTGGGAGGAGGGGTGGTGCTGGGTCTGAAAAGCCTACCCCAGTCTCCCTGTTTCCTCCCAGTCCCGTGTAGCTGCCCCTGCATATGACCTGTTAGGGCAGTTCCTATTATACCATGTTCAGTTTAAAGTCACGGGGACTGAGGCAGAGTGGTCAAATCACTGTCAAGGTCAGTTAGGCAGTAGTGGCAGAGCTGGGGTTGGGGCCTGTGACCTGACACCACAATGGGAAAAATTGGTGCCCTCCCCCCCCACACACACAAGGCCCTGGAGCTGCAGCGGGTCAGGGAGTGGGTGGGGGAGGGGCAGAGGTGGTGAGCATCGGGAAAGAGGCCAGGACAGTGGACACCACTAGACTGGCGCTCTCTGATGGCCGCTGTCCACTCTGTTTCCCTCTGCAGGTGTGCTGACGCTCATCTCCAAAGTTACAGACCGTGCCAATGACAGCATGGAGCAAGGGGTAAGTCTGGCCCTTCAGTACCTTCCCTTGGGTGTGGGTTCCTGCCCCGGTTGGCCTTCTGATATCCCACTCCTAGAGGGCTTCAGGCAGCCATCTATCTCATGGGAGTCTGCAAAGAGCCTTGCGTTCTGGCCCTGATGCTTGCTGTGTGACCTCGGGCACTGTGTGTCCTTCTGGGCCTCTGGTTCACCATTCATGCAATGAGGGGAGCTACAGACTTGTACAGACCTGATGAGTCATGCCTGACTGTAGTCTGAGACGATTTGCATGAGCACCCAGGGTGCTTTGTCAACTACAGATTCTAGGCACACCTTCAGTCTTCCCAGTTGAGTTTTTGAGTATAAAGGATCCAGACATAGGCATTTTAATCAAGCATTCCAGGTAAATGTTATGCCTAGAAAAGTTTAAGAATCACTAGTCCACTCGAATGTGTGGGCTCTAAGCGTACATCTGGTCTGACAGTGTGTGACTCTGTGTTTGTTAGTTGCTTATTGGGTGTTTACTGGGTTTCTGCTAAGGATAGTAAACTTTATCCCACGTCCCATTACTATTTGAGTGGTTACCATGGTTATTAGTGTCCACATATTCACTGCTCCCCTAAGCAGTAAACATGCTAGAGCTCTGTGTTGAGAATTACCCTGAGGCTGAGTCCTAGCTCAGAGGGAAAGCATTCAGAGGTCAATTAATCACGTCTTCCTCAGGTGTAGAAGGGGGTAATGGTGGTATGTGTGCTGAGGAGTTGCCCGGCTTTGCTGTGACAGACACACACAGCACCGTACAGTGAGTCATCCACAGAAGAAGAAACAGCAGTTATTAGACGCTGACTGTGTGTCAGGTCCTGTGCTGTGTTGAGAGAAGCGATAAGACATGAACCCTAGCTCTTGAGGACATCTCAGCTTAGTGGAGCAGTGAGTATGTGGACGTGAATAACCACAGTAAACGTCACGAGAGAGAGAGAGAGAGAGAGAGAGGGAGAGCTGCAGGGGTCAGAGGAGGGAGGCGCCCCTTCCAGCTGGACTGTGAGCAGAGATGTGGGAGGTGCCTCCGAAGGGAGGGCGTGTGCATGTGCCAAGAAGGCAGAGGGAGAAGAGATGTGCTGGCCGTGGAGATGGGAAGGCGGAGGGGATGCTGGTGTTCAGAGAGTCACCTGGTATGGCTGGAAGATGGGAACAGGGTAGGAGAGGTAGGACAAGAGCCAGGGGAGAGGGGTGGGGTGGCTGGAGAGGGGGTGAGCTGAGCATGGAGGCTGGAGCCAGCTGGGTGTGAAACACAGGCCAGTTCCTGGGACTGCCTTTGGGGTGGGTCAGACACAT
>NW_007726296.1:306897-310638 GCF_000696425.1 Galeopterus variegatus | reverse complement strand
CCCTCTCCCCCCAACCCTGGACTCCACATCGGTTCCCAGGCCCAGGACACAGTCCCCTCCCCCCGCTGGGTGTGTTCTGCACATGGCACTCCTGGGGCTTCTGTGAGAGCCTCCGAATCTTCTGAGATGATTCCCCCTTCCCGTCAACCATGGGGACTCCCTGAGATGGGCTGATGTTCAGTCGGAGCAGAAGGGGGTCATCAGAATTTGGTGGGAGGAGGGGTGGTGCTGGGTCTGAAAAGCCTACCCCAGTCTCCCTGTTTCCTCCCAGTCCCGTGTAGCTGCCCCTGCATATGACCTGTTAGGGCAGTTCCTATTATACCATGTTCAGTTTAAAGTCACGGGGACTGAGGCAGAGTGGTCAAATCACTGTCAAGGTCAGTTAGGCAGTAGTGGCAGAGCTGGGGTTGGGGCCTGTGACCTGACACCACAATGGGAAAAATTGGTGCCCTCCCCCCCCACACACACAAGGCCCTGGAGCTGCAGCGGGTCAGGGAGTGGGTGGGGGAGGGGCAGAGGGGGGGAGCATCGGGAAAGAGGCCAGGACAGTGGACACCACTAGACTGGCGCTCTCTGATGGCCGCTGTCCACTCTGTTTCCCTCTGCAGGTGTGCTGACGCTCATCTCCAAAGTTACAGACCGTGCCAATGACAGCATGGAGCAAGGGGTAAGTCTGGCCCTTCAGTACCTTCCCTTGGGTGTGGGTTCCTGCCCCGGTTGGCCTTCTGATATCCCACTCCTAGAGGGCTTCAGGCAGCCATCTATCTCATGGGAGTCTGCAAAGAGCCTTGCGTTCTGGCCCTGATGCTTGCTGTGTGACCTCGGGCACTGTGTGTCCTTCTGGGCCTCTGGTTCACCATTCATGCAATGAGGGGAGCTACAGACTTGTACAGACCTGATGAGTCATGCCTGACTGTAGTCTGAGACGATTTGCATGAGCACCCGGGGTGCTTTGTCAACTACAGATTCTAGGCACACCTTCAGTCTTCCCAGTTGAGTTTTTGAGTATAAAGGGTCCAGACATAGGCATTTTAATCAAGCATTCCAGGTAAATGTTATGCCTAGAAAAGTTTAAGNTGGTTACCATGGTTATTAGTGTCCACATATTCACTGCTCCCCTAAGCAGTAAACATGCTAGAGCTCTGTGTTGAGAATTACCCTGAGGCTGAGTCCTAGCTCAGAGGGAAAGCATTCAGAGGTCAATTAATCACGTCTTCCTCAGGTGTAGAAGGGGGTAATGGTGGTATGTGTGCTGAGGAGTTGCCCGGCTTTGCTGTGACAGACACACACAGCACCGTACAGTGAGTCATCCACAGAAGAAGAAACAGCAGTTATTAGACGCTGACTGTGTGTCAGGTCCTGTGCTGTGTTGAGAGAAGCGATAAGACATGAACCCTAGCTCTTGAGGACATCTCAGCTTAGTGGAGCAGTGAGTATGTGGACGTGAATAACCACAGTAAACGTCACGAGAGAGAGAGAGAGAGAGAGAGAGGGAGAGCTGCAGGGGTCAGAGGAGGGAGGCGCCCCTTCCAGCTGGACTGTGAGCAGAGATGTGGGAGGTGCCTCCGAAGGGAGGGCGTGTGCATGTGCCAAGAAGGCAGAGGGAGAAGAGATGTGCTGGCCGTGGAGATGGGAAGGCGGAGGGGATGCTGGTGTTCAGAGAGTCACCTGGTATGGCTGGAAGATGGGAACAGGGTAGGAGAGGTAGGACAAGAGCCAGGGGAGAGGGGTGGGGTGGCTGGAGAGGGGGTGAGCTGAGCATGGAGGCTGGAGCCAGCTGGGTGTGAAACACAGGCCAGTTCCTGGGACTGCCTTTGGGGTGGGTCAGACACATCATTGTCATCTGCTCCTGTCCCTTTCCACCCTGTGTCCACTGAGCTCCCCACTCTGTGTTATTTTGGTATCCTGTACATGCAGCGAGCTTCCCTTAATGCAGTCAAAACCAAGTGCGCGGGAGCCTGGCGCCCTGTGGTGGCGGGGCCACAGGTGGGCTGGCTTCTCCACATCTCCCATTAGCCAGGGCTGCCTCTGCCTCTGAAAAGAAGAACTAGGCCAGGAAGGGCCATGTCTCCCTCCTGCGGGTGAGCTCATGCGTGGAGCAGCCTCCTGTAGGAGGGACGGGAGTAGCCGACGGCCAAACTCCCTCCTGGCTCTCTCCGAGGCTAAGACTGGATGCTGCTCGGGGAGGCACAGGCTGGCCCTTGTCTCTCAGGCCTGCTCTGGACCACGGGCCCCACACTGTGCTCGCTTGGATCAGGCAGGGGCTCTGATGGTCCCACGTGGTCTGGAGGGCCCGGGTACACCCCACCCAGAGGCTGAGCTCAGTGGCTACGAGTGTTCCTGAAGGCTGGGCGGGGCTCGCCTCTCTGTCCCCAGAGCCACCACTCACCTCAGGCCTCATCATCTGTTTGGAGATTCCTCTGGCCCAGCCCTGCAATCATTTCCCCTTGGCAGCCAGAGCAATCCTATTAGAATACACCTAGTGGTGCCGTCCCCTTTTGCCTTCGGAAGAATATGGAAAGTGCACACCAGTGTGGGGACAGCTTCCTGGAGCAGGTGGCACTCACTTGGGGTTTATGCTCATCTCATACCATTGCCACAGCTCAAGAAGGTAGCTAAGCTGGAGGTGTGACTTACAAGAAGAGCAGCTCCCACCACGCCACAGATCACAATGTGACCTACACACTTACCTGCCACCTGCCTGAAATGCCACCATTAAACTCATTTGGATCAAGTTCTGATGGCCAAACCATAAGTACATTGTCAGAGCAGCCCATTAACAGACAATTGTTAGGTGATCAGAGAAGCTTCCAGGAGCGTGACTGTAAGAGCCGAGGCCCAGGAAACCCCCTTTCCCCCACACTGTTTTCACATTTTGAGGGGGAACCAGGAATAGATAGGAACTGTTCAGAACGCAGGATGGGACGAGCCTTTGATGTGGGAAACGTCATCGTCACCAGCTTTGAGGAGAGCTTGCACTAGACGTCCACTTGGTGTCCGTGCTCCTCCCAGTAATGACAGCAGCTGCCCCCACTGGGCACTCACTCTGTGCCAGGCCTGGTGCCAGATGATCTGATCTTCTCTGATCCTCACAGTGGCCCCGCAAGGGAGGGGTTGTCAGCGCAGTTTCACAAGTGAGGGGATGGAGCTCTTGAGAGACAGGTGCTTTGCCAAGATCACTCAGCTGGTGACGTGAGAGCCAATTTGAGCTCAAGCCCTTCTTAACCACCAGGCCAGACTGCATGTCATGCATGGATTCAGAACCCACCCACGCTCATCGGTGTGCCACACACACCACCTGCTCTGCACCCACGAGGCACCCGCAAACCTGCACAAGGACCACTTCTCTCTGTCTCCCACATTGGGGTTTTTCTTGTTTCATTAACTCAACCACGAGAGGTGTCACCAGATGTAGACATGGAGGTCTGAAGTCACTCCCAGGTTTGTCAGCAGTTAGATCTCTTTCTAACAAGCAAGCCTCAGGAGCCTCAGGAGCCGTGCCTAGGAGAAAATCTGACATCTGGTTGCGAGGCCAGGCTGCCAAGACTCCAAGTCAAATTAGCCATTGACCGCCCTCCTCTCCACACTGAAAGGACAACACCTCCTCCAGGAGAGAGAGGAGGCATGGGCAGGGTCTGGGCTCCCCCATCTTCACTTTCATTTTTTTTTGTTCCTTTTTGTTTTTGAGACCGGCCGCACCGTGCTCAGCCAGTGAGCGCTGTGAGCGCACTGGTCATCCCT